>NC_041384.1:668372740-668374667 GCF_002162155.2 Triticum dicoccoides
AAAAACGGACGCATGTTTTATTTTTTGAGGCAAAGAGACGCCTCCTGTCTCGAGGCGGTGGCGGTGGCGTCTGTGGAAGAGCGACCTTTTTTAGCCCGTGGGGTGGAAGTGGCCGGGCGGAACGAAGGAAGCGACAGTGGCGACATCTGTCAGAGAGCGGAGTTTTATTTAGCCCGTGGGAGTGCAAGCGGCTGGGCAGGACGAAGGAAGCTTCGGCGGGAGCCTTTGAATCGGGCCAGCCTTTTACTGTAGCTGTAGCGCGAGAGTATTTTTCCTGCGGTTTTGCTTATCTATTTTTCACTGTTTGCAGCGGTTTACATTAGTTTTCTTTGTTTTCCTTTTCATTTCCTTTTTTTCTTTGGTTTTCTTTTCAGTTTTTTTATGTTTCTTTCTCGGTTTTCTTTGGTTTCGTCTGCTTTTCTCTTTTTCCTTTTTTCTTTCTTTAACACATGTCTACCTTTTTGTCACATGCAATGTACATTTTTAGTATCATCACGAATATTATTTGTACACGTTTAACATTTTACAAATATGTGGTTAACATTTTTTTCAAATACATGTTCCGATGTCTGTTTTTTCATACACATTGTACATTTTTGTATGCATGTGAAACATTATTTGTATACATGTTTAATATTTTTCAAATAAAAAATTAATAATTATTTAAAAAAATACATGTTTTGATGTCTGCTTATTTTTTTAGAAATTTTATATTTTCATATACATATGAAACAATTTTTATACACATTTAACAATTGTCAAATACATGATTAACAATTTTTTTCACATATATGTTTCGATATGTACTTCCGCCATACACGTTGTACATTTTTGTATACATTAGGAACATTTTATTATACACATATAGCATTAGGTACATGATTAACATTTTTAAAATATATGTTTTGATGTCTATTTTTCCCTAAATGTTGTGCATTTTTGTATAAATCAGAATCACTTTTCTGTACAGGTTTGACATTATTTTAACAGTACTACAACATTTTTAAAACAATGAACACTTTAAAAACTATAAAGCAAAAAATGATTAAAAAAACAACAGGAAAAAACATGTGAAAAAGCTGGAGACAAAACGAAAACCACAAGAAAAAACGATCTGCAAAAATAAGACTGCGCATACATGTGGCAGATGTGCGTGTGTGCTCCTGGGGATCATGCATTGCATGGTGCTTCCACCAACTATATATAGCACAATCTCATCAATCAGCTCCTTGTGCTTGTCCAGCTGAGCCTTTTTCATGGCACTGTCCACCAATGCCATGACTTTAAGGAACAAGTCATGTTGTTCAGCTCCTCAAACTCGGCCCTTGACACTCCCAGTCCGTGTCCTAGAGTAATTAGGGCTAGGTTGATTAGTTAGCCATTAGTTAGCCAAAGTCCTCCCTCTGTACGTGGTGTGCTAGCTAACTAGTAGAAAAGGGGGCTTTGGTTCAGGCCGGGTAAGCCCATTAGTCCCGGTTCAGTCCAGAACCGGGATCAATGGGTGCATTTATCCCGGTTCGTGCGGCTAAGGCATTAGTCCCGGTTCACCTGGACCCTTTAGTCCCGGTTGGTGCCACGAACCGGGACTAAAGGGTGCGATGCCCATTGGTTCCGGTTGGTTCCACCAACCGGTACTAAAGGTTAGACCTTTAGTCCCGGTTGGTTCCACCAACCGGGACTAATGGGCTTTGAGGCATTAGTACCGGTTCATGGCACGAACCGGTACTAAAGGTCCCATTTTCAAACCCCCCCCCTCCCCGTGGACCTTTAGTCCCGGTTGTTGCCACGAACCGGAACTAAAGGGTGCGATGCCCATTGGTCCCGGTTGGTGGCACCAACCGGTACTAAAGGTTAGACCTTTAGTCCCGGTTGGTTCCATCAACCGGGACTAATGGGCTTTGAGGCATTAGTACCGGTTTATGGCACG
>NC_041384.1:668374873-668462362 GCF_002162155.2 Triticum dicoccoides
ATGATGGAAATGTCAATAAAAATAAAATAAAATAAGTTTTCCATGTGATATGTGGTCTAGTTGTTGGAAAAATTTACAAATATGAATTTCGACTTTATTTACAAAATCTCTCTGGAATTTGTAAAATGGGCATAACTTTTGCATACGAACTCGGATTAAAAAGTTTTTTATATGAAAAATCATCTACTCGGATTAAAAAGTTTTTTATATGAAAAAAACATAAAATTTATGCGTACATACCTTAACATTATTTTTTTCTCTACATACCCATAAAAATGTACATACCCCAACGTTAAATTAATGTATACATGCACCGGCATATACTTATGTGTACATACTCTGATGAGAAATATATGTGTATATACCTGAACGTAAAATTTGGAAGATTTAATCCATTTATGACTATCTATTAATTTAAATATAAATGGTTGTCATGCATGCATGCACGCTTACCATACTTATTAATTACTGCCATATATAATCACATTAATTATTTACCATATCAACACAAACGTCATACATCAACTCACCATCTAACGGCTACGAGATAAGGTGTCCAAGCACCTAGGTGTCCCAAACTACCATCCTATATATAGGATGCATGAAGTGAAGAAATTAGGTTTGATTCAGTTATGACTTGTAGACTTCCTTGGTTTCCTTCAATTCCCATCTCAGATTCCTGCGACTGACTCCAAAGTACAAACGAGGTCGTATGGGAAATCCGTATGTGGCTCTTTCTCTTAAGATATACCAGGGATGCTTGGAGCAAGGTCACACGGTGCATGCAGTATATTGATGTGTTGGTTCGTCTAAATCCCCATGGCCGACTATGGCGGGGTACATTTGTGTATGGAGAACCTAAAGCTAGTGAGAGACACCACATGTGGGACCTCCTGCGTAGAATCAAACCGAGGTCTAATAAACCTTGGTTCATGATAGGAGATTTTAACGACAGCTTGGCAACATGAGCACTTTTCCCAATCTCAGCGAAACGAAAGGAACATGGCAAATTTCAGGGAGGTGCTTGCTGACTGTAATTTGTTGGATCTTGGTTTCAAAAGCTCGAAATGGACATATGACAATAAACAGAGCGGAGCGGACAATGCGAAGGCAAGGATAGACAGAGGGGTGGCTGATCAAGAGTGGAATGCAATTTTTCCAAATGCTTCAATCGAGCACTTATGTACGTCCAGATCAGACCACCTTCCTTTATTGCTCAGATTTGGTCAGAGAGAGGAATGGCGTCCTATTAACAAAATCTTCCGATACGAGTACATGTGGGAAAGAATGGACTCGTTGACTGAAGCTATAGTGAGCAAGTGGAATGAGGATAAATCGGCTGAAAATTTGTCTGAGATATCACAAAAACTGTCAGTCTTGCAAAAAACTCTGAATGATTGGGCAAAACGAAATTTTGGGTCCATAATTAAGCAAACCGCGGCCATGAGGAAGCAACTGGAGTATCTTTGGTCTAGACCTGCTTCAGCATCCAGAGATAAAGAAATTAAAGAGGCGGCTAAGAACTTGGACGAACTGTTGCATGGCGAAGAAATGATGTGGAGGCAAAGGTCGAGAGCTCTTTGGTTGCGGAAGGGAGACAAAAATACAAAGTACTTTCAGCGCAAAGCTACGTGGAGGAGGAAGAAAAACAGCATCAGTAAATTAAAGGATGGAGATGGGAATTGGGTAGAGGATCGGGCCAAGCTTCAGGAGATGACAACAAACTTTTTCAAAAATCTGTACACTAAAGAAAGTGGAGTGGACCCTAAAGTCATTGTAGACTGCTTGACTAACAGAGTGTCAAGTGACATGAATTCCGCACTGGTTAAAGAGTTCTCAGAGAAGGAAGTTAGTGACGCACTTTTTTAGATCGGCCCTTTAAAGGCTCCCGGACCCAATGGTTTTCCCGCCAGATTCTACCAAAGGAATTGGGGCACAGTTAAGAGAGATGTGGTGAACGCGGTCCTGAAGTTTTTTCAAGAGGGAGTTATGCCGGAGGGTACCAACGATACAGTCATAGCTCTCATACCCAAAGGAAACAGGCCGGAGCAATTGAAGGACTTTCACCCTATCGGTCTATGCAATGTGATATACAAGGTAATCTCTAAGTGTATGGTGAATCGCCTAAGACCCTTCCTGGATGAGCTCATTTCGGAACCCCAAAGTGCCTTCATCCCAGGGCGTCTAATTACGGATAATGCTACAATCGCTTTTGAGTGTTTTCACAAGATCCAGAACAGCAAATTGCCTAGGAATACTCATTGCACCTTTAAATTGGATTTGGCGAAAGCTTACGATCGTGTGGATTGGAGCTTCCTGGAAGAGGCTCTATTGAAGTTGGGTTTTGATCACAAATGGGTTCAGTGGGTTATGTGATGTGTTATGTCAGTGCGATATGCAGTCAAATATAATGGGGAGCTGCTGGACTTTTTCCTTCCCTCGAGAGGACTTCGCCAGGGCGACCCGCTGAGTCCCTACCTTTTCCTCTTCGTCGCCGATGGCCTGTCCTGCCTGCTGGACAAAGAGATTCGGCGGGGAAGGTTAACTCCTCTTAAGATCGCTAGAGGCAGCCCGGGTGTGTCAAACCTCCTGTTTGCCGACGATAGCCTACTCTTTTCCAAAGCTTCCAAAGAGGAGGCCGAGGGTGTGAAGCAAGTGTTGGATGAGTTTCAAAGGGGTTCGGGTCAACTCCTAAGCTACAGCAAGTGCTCAATCATGTTCAGTGAAGTGTGCCCAAGTGATGTCCAGGAGGAAATCAAAAGTGTACTTGAGATAATGGCTTTTACATTCGAGAGTAAGTATTTGGGGCTACCTACGGCAGAGGGGCGTATGAAAGAGTCATCTTTTCAACCAATCATGGAGAGGTTCATCAAGAGATGCTCGGATTGGTCTGAAAGATTCATGTCCCATGCAGCAAAAGAGGTCCTCATCAAGTTTGTTCTTCAAGCCCTCCCAACGTACTGCATGGGGGTGTTTAAGATGACACAAGGTTTCTGCGATAAATATGAGAAACTTATCCGGAACTTCTGGTGGGGAGAAGAAAATGGGCAGAGGAAAGTCCACTGGATGTCTTGGGAGAGAATGATCAAGCCTAAAAGAGGAGGGGGTATCGGTTTTAGAGATATGAAACTCTTCAACCAAGCTTTGTTAGCGAGACAAGCTTGGAGACTTATTCAGTGGCCCGATAGTCTGTGCGCGAGAGTGCTGAAATCAAAATACTATCCTAAGGGGGAGCTGCTGGACACAATTTTTGCTTCTGATGCTTCTCCGGTTTGGCGGGGCATTGAGCATGGTCTCGAGCTCCTGAAGGAGGGCATTGTTTGGAGGATCGGAAATGGGAGAAAGGTTAATATCCAGCGGGACCGGTGGATCCCTCGTGAGAGTGGTCTGAAACCTGCTAACCTCATTCGTCGATCCAGATTGCGTTGGGTGAATCAATTGATGCTTGCAGATGGAAGTGGATGGAATTCAGAACTGATTTACTAGCTATTTTATGGTTTTGATGCGGATGCGATATGTAGCATCAGGATCCCGAATTCGGCTGCGGAGGATACTTTGGCGTGGAATTATGAGAAGTCTGGAGTTTTCACTGTCCGGAGTGCATATAAGCTGGCGGCCTCTCTTCAAGATCAGTCTGAGGGTGCGGCATCGAGTTCTACGAACACATCACACAACCGTAGCATTTGGGACATCATCTGGAAGGCCAAGGTACCAGAAAAGATCAAAATCTTCGGGTGGAGGACGGCCACCAATACGCTGCCGACCAAGCTGAACAAATGGAAGCGTACTTTGGATATGGACAGTACCTGCAATATTTGTGGAATGGGAGAGGAAAACGAACACCATGCTGTAGTCTCTTGTATCAAGAGCAGAGCCCTAAGAACGGAGATGAGAAAGGTCTGGAACATCCCCAGCGAAACGCTCTTTCATACTGGGGAGGACTGGTTACAAAATTTATTAGGGCTATGCAATATGGAAACAAGAACAAAAGTATTGTTGCTGCTGTGGCGTTGCTGGTTTCTTCAGGACGACTATTTTCATAGTACAGGGAAAGAGTTGGTTAGTAGATCGGCTTTATTCCTGCAGCAATACGTAGAGGAGATAAACGACAACAACTATGTTTCTATTTCAGATATGAAAGACAAGCAAGGTCTGGGGCAGCTCAGGAATGCTTCTGTTGGAAAGGAGTCAGCGGGAGGAGCTATGGAGGTGAGATCGGGCTGCAACTTGGCCCCCAAGTAATGGCCTGGTGAAACTGAATACTGATGCCTCTTTCTTGGCTAACAGTGGGCAGGCATGTATTGGTGCAGTAGCTCGCGACCACAGGGGCCTGGTGGTCTTCTCGCAGTCTAAAAGTATCGAGTGTTGCTTGTCGGTCGAGGAAGCGGAGGCCCGAGCTCTCTTGTCGGGGCTCCAATCTTTAGCGGCTCTGTTCAGAGGGCCCATCATTGCGGAAACAGACTGCTCCTTTTTAGCAAAAGAAATCCAATCTGAAGCCAGCAACCGTTCTGCCTGTTTTTCGGTCATACACGATGCCAAGATTGAACTATCAAAATTCAGAAATGCTCGGGTGGACTATGTCAACAGGAATCAGAACAAATTGGCTCACTGCTTGGCGGCCCGGGTGAGAAAAAAAGGAGACGCGTACAAAGTTGCAGGTGTCCCGGATGATTTAGTGGAAGAGATGAGAGCTGACATGGAATCGGCTCAAGAGTAATGGAGTGTTACTCTTTTTCCTCAAAAAAAAAAAATCAACCATTCAAAAGGAGAGTATTGTGGATGCAAAGGTATATAGACTCGTGAATGTGTTTCTTCAAGTACTCCGTCCAATTTCCCCACAAAAAAGAGTGCATCCATCCTATTAGCTGGGAGTCCATACACAGTCTTGTGTGCATCACAAGTTTGAGCTATAGATTCCATCATTACAAATCAATACCTACAAATTTCGTGACGTAATCAATCGCTTTTACCATTAACAAGTCGCTTCATATTTTCTTCACTGTTTAAGTTTGTCCGTCGACCTTCTGTACTATGTGTCACACGCTTGAGACTCTTCTGATTGGAACAACGTTCCAAAGTACATATGCATGTTCTCTTTTACTTTGATTTTTTTTCTTTGATGACCTGTCCTTAAATGCTAACTGGGGTGAAAGCTGATTAAATGTTTCTTTTCACGGAAAAGTTGATCGTGTGTTATTTGGGATATTTTCATCTTAGATACAAGTTCTTCTTTCTCTAATTTTCTAACTTTTACCTAAACACTGCTAGCTACAACTTCTTCATTCTCTAATCTTCTAAGTTCTAACCTTTACCTAAATGCAGCTAGCTACAAATTTGATTTGAAGAATACCTACTCGAAGCCGCATTGCTTGATTCCTCTTCAAGAGCTACTGAAATCATCTCCTTTTCTAGTTGATGATAGTTGTGTCTTTGGTGTGGAGATATTAAAAATCGATGTCTCTTCTCCTGAAAAGAAGGATGTTGTGGTTCAGAAGAAGGCTACCACAGTTCAGAATCTCTTTGTCCAGAAGAAAGGGTTCATTAAAGGGACATACACTTGGACCATGGACAATTTCCTTGAATCGGAATTGAAGCACTTTGTCCGTTCTCCTACATTTGGAGTTGGCGGACTTAAATGGTATACATCTAGTTACATCACAAATAATTTATATAAATAGCATGCATGTGTTATCCAACATTTTAGCTTATATGTATCGATCATTTAACTTACGTACCAGTCCTTCAGATATTCCAACAATCGGATATTTTAGCTTGATCCCTAAGCATGCAACCAAGATATTTACAGATATGGTAGCACATTCCAGTTTCAATACAGAAGGGGTTTTGCGTGGTGTACGAAAAATTCAGGAACAAATTAGAAACAATGTAGTACTAAAATCTATGTTGGCGTATAAGATTTCATGACTGGATGTTATGTTGTTTAGGAGGAAAAATAATCCAGAAATTTTATTATCATGTATATATTTGGTACAACCGGTTCTTGTATGTGTCACATACAATCAATTATTTTCTCAAATTGTTTTAGCGTAACATTGTAATATCTTGTACTGTAGTCATGCTTTGCTTAGTTCTGTTGTACAATTGTAATGCCACCAAGTTGTGACCAAAGTTTCTCCTTTCAGTAACCAATTATATTTTCCTGGGTACCAATTATATTTGAAGTGTCACTTCCCATTCTTGTCAACAGGTACGTCGGCATGTACCCGCGTGGTGACAAGTACAGCAATGATTGCCTCAGCTTGTACTTATGCCTGGATGACTCGATTGAGCTCCCTTTGGAGTCTGGGAAGTTGGTTGAATTGACACTATCCATCCTGGACCAAAAGAATGCGAAACACCGGACTGTAACTTCAGGTTCAGCTCTCCTTAGCAAGTATCACTGCTACTGATATGTGTGATTCAAGCAGCTGGTATCTGTAACTTCATGATGATTATAGGATCTTACTTTTGTGGTGATCGCAGGTCTCTGGGTATGTGGACAGGGACATGGATCTGTACGTGGACTGGGATTGGGATCGCGTAACTTCTTTGAACTCAAAAAACTCAAGGACCCATCGGGGGGCTATGTTGTGGGATCCAGTAGCGTTGTGAAGGCAGATCTCACCATCGTCGGTTCATCCAATGATAGCTAGATCTTTAACTCATGGCTTGAAGAAGAAATAATGCGCCTTCATCCTAGCAGTTAGAGATGTATATATGAGATGGTGTTGTGAACTTGTCAGATGTTCTTATGTTCACAAGGAGTCCAGAAATGATTTCTAGGTATATTTTCTGTGATATTATATCATTTGGAAATACTTCAATGTTTGTCAGTTGATGAGTTCCGTTTGCATGCTGTGTGGTTCCGCGATCCTATTTTCATGGCCTCATGTATTCAAACATCGGCCCACAAGAGGTTAACTGTCATTTGATTCTGCTTCCTTTCTATCCAATAGACCAAAAAATTGAACTCGAAGTTTAGTTGGCAGGAAGTGCTGCATGGACATTTGCACTTAATTTGAACCATGGAGCCATGCATGACAGGACTACGCAGAATACATATTAAGAAATGATCTCTTAGAAACAATATCTCTCGTCATATTTTTTAGGTATATATCTTGTATATTGTAGAGAAGTATAAGAGATGACCTATTGTACATCACTAGCAGGTAGTGCGCGGCGGCACGCCGCACTATGTTGATTGGTTCAAGAATTGTTTATGCGATTCTCAAAAAAGGAGAGAATTTTTTATGCCGAGTTTTTGAGAATTCATTGTGCATGCTGCAGGGATGAAAAAAATAAGCTAGTTTTTATTTAGAAATTTTACATAATGCAAACATAAATACAAAAACCTGAAGGGGTACGATTACTCGGTGGTGGCTTAAATCATGTTCGTGTATAGTTTTTAGTATTTCATCAAAACTTCTATTTTAGTTTTTCTGGTCGTTTTTGTTTTCAGGTTTTGTTGTGCAAATTAGTCAGATGGAGGTATGGGTGCAGTCTTGAATAAGCTTGACATTTCCCCATGTTCATAATTCACAAACCTAGCTACCATAGCATTACTTTACAAATTACGAGAACATGACATGACTCTAACATTGTAAGGTACACACGAACATTACAATGGAACACTACTAAGCCATTGACTGAACATTTCCTAGAAGTCGGGTGGGGCCCTGTTAGGCAAATCCATACTATACCATTGACTAAACATTTCCTAAAAGTGAGGATGCAGGCTAGGTGTGATGCGGCTGCACGCCAAACACCTAAGCGGGCGCCAGGAACTCCCAGCCTGCACACATGAGCCCACCACAAACCCACAACCAACTGAGTTTCACCGATTGCAACAAAGCATACAACAAACAGCACTTTAGATGGTGAATAGCAGAATATATATTTGTTTCAGATAAACATGATAGTAAACATCAACATAACATAAGGATATCATTTTTTTAAAAAGGATGTCCCCCAGCCTCTTCATCTAGGAGATGCATGTAGTCACTTTATGAATTATTCATAAAGACCTTATAAAGTAATACATCAATATGTCTGAATCCGCTATCTTGGCAACATGTGTCGCTACTCCTACCATTGATGAAGGGGTGTAGAAAATGTGGGCCAAATACCCAGACTTCTCACCTAAGCCTAACACCTAAAGCTGGAGGCCCCAAACAAGCCACACACCAAGTTTGGGGCACAAACCAGTCTGACACATTCTCATGGGTCCTCACGGCCGCCTTCCATCGATCCATCTTTAGAGCAAATACTGACCGCATCGACCTTGTCAGGCCTGCTATCGACGCCACCACGGCGCTAGACAACACCTCCTTCCTACGTGCGTCCATCATCACACATCCGTCGCCGAGACTCCACGTCGTCGATCCGTCACATGGAACGCCGGTCCACCGCAGATGCCGTCCACTGGTCCCTCGAGCCTATGCATACCTCCAAGAATGACGCTCCCAAGAGGATATGGTCAAAGAGCACCGCCTTCATCCAAGCGACTGATCTAGGGATTTCCGGGAGGTGATGGATAGGGGTCTAGAGCTTCTCCACGACGATGCCCTCAAGCAGGGGACGACGCAGAAAATGCCACCATCGTTGGCCTTGGCAACGAGCCAAGAGTAGGGTTTTCATCTAGATCCGCTGGAGGAATCGAAGGAAATATGCCCTAGAGGCAATAATAAAGTTGTTATTTATATTTTCTTATATCATGATAAATGTTTATTACTCATGCTAGAATTGTATTAACCGGAAACTTAGTATATGTGTGAATACATAGACAAACAGAGTGTCCCTAGTATGCCTCTACTTGACTAGCTCGTTAATCAAAGATGGTTAAGTTTCCTGACCATAGACATGCGTTGTCATTTGATGAACGGGATCACATCATTACAGAATGATGTGATGGACAAGACCCATCCGTTAGCTTAGCATAATGATCGTTTAGTTTTATTGCTATCGCTTGAAGGAAATATGCCCTAGAGGCAAGAATAACGTTATTTTTTTATTATTCCATGATAAATGTTTATTCGCTCGCTCAACTTGACCGTTAGTTTGCGGGTGATAGACAGCAGCATAATCGAGCTTGATGCCCATGTTGCTGCACCAAAGTTTCACTTCGTCGGCTCTAAAGTTCGTGCCGTTGTCAGTGATGATGCTGTGGGGGACGCCATAACGGTGTACGACCCCGGATATGAAGTCTATCACTGGTCCGGATTCAGCCGTTTTGACAGGTTTGGCTTCTATCCATTTGGTGAATTTATCCACCATGACCAGTAAGTATTTTTTCTTATGGGTTCCCCCTTTAAGGGGTCCGACCATATCAAGCCCCCAGACCGCAAAGGGCCAAGTAATGGGGATTGTTTGGAGAGCGGTAGGCGCCATATGGCTTTGGTTTGCAAAGAGCTGGCAACCGACGCAATGCTGGACCAGATGCTGCGCATCTGCCCGGGCCGTCGGCCAATAGAAACCTGTACGGAAAGCCTTGCTTACAAGGGCCCGGGCTGCGGCGTGATGGCCGCCGAGTCCGGCATGGATTTCTGCCAAAAGCTTCCACTCTTCCTCTTCGGGGATGCACCTTTGAAGGACTCTGGTAGTGCTTTTCTTATAAAGCTCTCCCTCGTGGACCTTGTAGGCTTTAGATCGCCGCACTATGCAGCGTGCCTCATTTTGGTCCTCGGGTAGTTCCTGCCTAGTTAGGTAGGCCAGGAATGATTCTGTCCATGGGGCGATGATGACCATTATTACATGGGTTGAAGGTGTTATTTCGATGGCAGAGCCTCCGATTGTGTCAGAGTGTTCGGTATCTGGGGTTGTGGCCGGGTTCGGACTATTGTTGCCGGTGTCCCCTTCCCGTACCACAGATGGTTTAAACAGTTTTTCCAGGAAGATGTTAGGTGGGACAGGGTCGCGTTTAGCACCGATACGGGCGAGAATGTCCACCGCCTGGTTGTTTTCCCGAGCCACATGGTGGAATTCAAGCCCCTCGAACCGAGATGACATCTTGAGGACGGCGTTGCGATATGCCGCCATTTTTGGATCCTTGGCGTCGAAGTCTTCATTTATTTGGGATATTACGACGTTCGAGTCCCCACGCACCTCCAGAGTTGAATGCCCATGGAAACTGCCATCCACAGACCGTGTAACAGGGCCTCATATTCGGCTGCGTTATTGGAGTATGTATATAGTATTTGGAGTACGTATTGCACCGTATCTCCGATGGGGGACGTCAGGACGACACCAGCCCCCAGACCAGCCAGCATTTTAGAGCCGTCGAAGTGCGTGATCCAATTGGAGTATGCGATGTACTCTTTAGGGAGTTCGGCTACTGTCCATTCGGCTACGAAATTAGCTAGTACTTGCGACTTAATGGCTCGCCGTGGTTTGTATGTTATGTCGAACGGGAGGAGCTGAATAGCCCATTTGGCAATCCGGCCCGTGGCATCGCGGTTGTTTATTATGTCGTTGAGTGGTTCGGAGGCCACCGTAATTGAACACTCTTGAAAGTAGTGTCATAATTTCTGGGATGCCATGAATACCATGTATGCTATCTTTTGATAATGTGGGTACCATGATTTGCATGAAGTGAGGACGATGGATACATAATATACCGGCTTTTGAAGTGGGAATTTATGTCCGTCCATCTCTCGTTCGATGACGAGCACTACGCTTACCACTTGGTGAGTTCCCGCTATATATAATAGCATTGGTTCGCCAACATTTGGCGCGGCCAAGATTGGGTTGGTGGCCAGGATGGCTTTTATTTCTTCTAGTCCGGCCGTGGCTGCGTCCATCCACTCGAAGTGTTCGGTGCGCCGAAGAAGGCGATAAAGGGGGAGTGCCTTTTCTCCTAGTCGGGAGATAAAGCGGCTTAAAGCCGCCACACATCAAGTTAACTTCTGATTTGCTTGAGTTCAGTTGGGATAGCCAACTGCGACAGAGCCCGGATTTTGGCTGGATTTGCTTCAATTCCTCTGCTGGAGACGATAAAGCCCAGGAGCTTTCCGGCGGGTACGCCGAAAACGCATTTTTCCGGATTGAGCTTAATGTCGTATGTTTGGAGATTGTCGAACGTGAGCCTCAAGTCGTCTATTAAGGAGTCGACGTGTCTGGTTTTAACGACCACATCATCGACGTATGCCTCCACTGTTTTGCCGATCTGCTTTTCCAGACATGTCTGAATCATGCGCTGATACGTTGCACCGATGTTTTTGAGCCCGAAGGGCATTGTGTTAAAACAGAAGGGGCCGTATGGGGTGATAAATGTCATTGCGGCTTGGTCAGACTCCGCCATCTTAATTTGGTGGTAACCGGAGTATGCGTCGAGGAAGCACAATGAGTCGTGTCCTGCGGTAGCATCGATAATTTGATCGATGCGAGGGAGGGGGAAGGGATCCTTTGGGCAAGCCTTATTGAGGTCCTTGAAGTCGACGCATAGGAGCCAGGATTTTTCCTTCTTTGGCACCATCACCAGGGTTGCTAACCAGTCCGGATGCTTTATTTCTCTAATGAATCCGGCCTCCAGTAATTTGGCTAGCTCCTCTCCCATGGCTTGTCGCTTAGGATCGGAGAAACGCCGAAGAGTCTGCTTGACCGGCTTGAATCCTTTTAGAATGTTAAGGCTATGCTCGGCCAGCCTGCGTGTGATTCCTGGCATGTCTGAAGGATGCTAGGCGAATATGTCCCAATTCTTGCGCAGGAACTCCCGTAGTGCGGCGTCTATGGCGGGGTTTAACTGTGCCCCAATGGATGCTGTTTTTGTGGGGTCCGTTGGATGGACTTGGAATTTGACTATTTCATCCGCTGGTTTAAAGGAGGTGGACTTGAATCTTTTGTCTAGTATCACGTCGTCCCTGTCTACTGTGGAGTGCAGCGCGGTTAAGTCCTCCGCCACAAGGGCTTCGGATAATGCCTCGAGGGCCAGTGCGGCTGTTTTGTTCTCGGCGCAGAGTGCTATGTCCGGATCACTAGCTAGAGTGATGATTCCATTGGGTCCGGGCATTTTTAGCTTCATGTACCCGTAATGGGGTATGGCTTGAAAAATCGTGAATGCCCCCCGCCCTAGAAGGGCGTGGTATCCGCTACTGAACAGGGCCACTTGGAATGTGATTTCTTCGGACCTGTAATTCTACGGAGTGCCGAATACCACATCTAGTGTGATTTTCCCAACGCAACGTGCCTCCCGACTAGGGATAATTCCTCTGAAGGTCGTGCTGCTTTGCTCAATACGGTTGCTGTCTATTTCTATTTTTTGAAGAGTTTCCTCATAAATGAGGTTTAGTCCGCTGCCGCCGTCCATGAGTACTTTAGTGAGCCTAAAGCCGTCCACAATTGGACGGAGGACCAAAGCGGCTGGTGCTCGGGTTGTTCGGAATTTAGGTTCGTCACTAGCATTGAAGGTGATGGCTGTGTCGCTCCATGGATTTATTGTTGCCACGTGGCAGATTTCGGCAAGGCCGCGGAGTGTTCGCTTACGCCTATTATTTGAGGCGAAGGTCTCGAAGACCGTCAATACCGTATTGTTATCCACGGGAAGGTGTTCTGAGGTATTTTGGGTGAGGAGATCCTCACCGCTCTTGGCCACCTGCCGGAGTACCCAACATGCTCTAAGGCTGTGTGTTGATATGGTATCCGTTGTACTATGAATTTTGCAGGGCCCGTTAAGCCATCCCTCCAATACGGTTCCATGCCCTGTAGTGGGCTTTTGCTTCTTTGTAATTGAGTCGGGCGACTTATGAGAGTGCACCCTTTTAGTTCGGACTGGGGGTTTTGCCAGAGCCAGATTATCCCAAAATTGTGTTTGGGTTTTCCAGGCGCTTTCCATTGCACAGTATTTCCGTACTATGGCCGCCAAGTCAGCGAAGTGTGCTATGTCATGGCAACTTATGGCGTTGAGGATTCCCTTGTCCGTGCAATTGTTGCAAAAGAACAAAATTGCGTCTTCCTCGCGACAGTCCTTGACCTTGTTCATTACAAGGAGGAATCTGGCCCAATAGTGATGACCTGTCTCTTGGGGCGCTTGCCTAATGTGGGAAAGATCGTTTGCATCTGAGTGGGTGGGTGGATTTAAGTCCAGACCTTGACGCAATCTAACATCCCAGGGCAGGGGAGTTTTCGATCTTGAAAGTTCGGGCTCCGGGTTGTTGCCCCGCGGGTTCGGTATGCGACCTGATTCTAGGTTCAGGGTTAGGGCGATGTCCTCCCATGAGCGGGTATCCGGCTCGGAGAGCTCGGAAATTCGGACATAGTTCGTCCTCAGGAGAGAGGGTGAATCGCCGCATTGCTCCTCCACCACCGCTATCTGATGGGTGACTGGCGGAGAGTTAATCTCCCTTTGGTCGGGTTTAAGCCCGATCCGATCGTAGTCCGTAGCGACTCCCAGAGCGGCAATGCAATCCAAGAGCTCGTTCAAAGAGGAGAGCTCCATTGGATCCATCTGCTCGGGGAATTTCGAGCCGATGTGGATGCTATTTTCGATGACCTGAGAAGTCACCGTCGGTGCAGCGGCCGAGCGGGCGGTCATGACGAAGCTGCCTAGTTGGAGAGTTTGGTCTATAGCCAGGGCTCCCCCAGAGGTGATGTTGTCCTTGACAACGAGACGAGCCATCTCTACTTATGATGACGACACAGTGGAACTCTCAATGAAAGCACCAATGTCAGTGTCAAAACCGGCGGATCTCGGGTAGGGGGTCCCGAACTACGCGTCTAAGGCGGATGGTAACAGGAGGCAAGGGACACGATGTTTACCCAGGTTCGGGCCCTCTTGATGGAGGTAAAACCCTACGTCCTGCTTGATTGTTCTTGATGATATGAGTATTACAAGAGTTGATCTACCACGAGATCATAGAGGCTAAACCCTAGAAGCTAGCCTATGGTATGATTGTCTCTTGTCCAATGGACTAAACCCTCCGGTTTATATAGACACCGGAGGGGGCCAGGGTTACACAGAGTCGGTTACAAGGGAGGAGATCTACATATCTGTATTGCCTAGCTTGCTTTCCACGCCAAGGAGAGTCCCATCCGGACACGGGACGGAGTCTTCAATCTTGTATCTTCATAGTCCAACAGTCCGACTAAAGGATATAGTCCGGCTGTCCGGAGACCCCCTAATCCAGGACTCCCTCAATTATCTTGAAGAAAATCACACCGGTTGGAAAGAATTGACATGACAACCGCGATGATCAAGAAGGATTGGTATTCACATAGAAGTGTGAGAACACCACTTAGGGAAGGTATGGAATCAACACTTGACATTGAAGCAACTCGAATACTACAACTCAAAACAAAACAAAGGATTCGCTTGCAAAATAAGCCAGAAACAGACATATGATAGATCCCATATCTTATCATGTGTCTGTTGGAAAGATATCCTACGAGATACTTGAATTCCCACTTATAAACTCCCAAAACTTCCTGGTTATGCAACCAGGTGTTGGGGATACAAGGGAAGCAATATATCTCACCCAAACTAACAATCCCTACATCTAGCTGTATCCATCCTTCAACACATAACCAAGAAACCTTCGGAAATCGTGTACCTCAACCTTCGAAAAGCATCAGTTATACGAGTTATGGCAATACTCCCAAAATCCCGCCCCAGTACTGGGTGGCGTCGAGGTTATCTCACCAACAACTGCATAAAAGTGATTTTTGATGTCGACAAACTCAGGTATTCCAGAACTGCAACGATAAAATTGTGATGACAACACCTCGGAGCTCAACTCCCCGGGACACTGCGACAACCCCTAAATGCAGGAGGCACCAAGAACAATGTTCTTGTCACAAAACTATCGGAATGATTCCATTATACCCGTGTGATGCTAAAAAAATTCGTGAAATTTGATGAGAGGAGAGTCAAAACTTCTACGTCAGGAGGCCTCACCAGAGCGACGAAGGGACTGGGGAGTAAAAATAATCCTATTCTCCGATATATATAATCCTAAGACTCAAAATATTTTGTTCTAGACTCAACAACGTTAGCGATTCGATCAAGCAGGGGGCTCCTAAGTCGGGGATGGCTCTGATACCAACTTGTAACACCCACAATGCGGCTATATCTCCCATGTATCAGGGCACGACTTAGAGGCATAGCCACATGGTAGGTTTGTCGCAAGAGGGGTAATCTTCACACATCCCATGTACTGAATAAGAAAGGCATAAAGAGTTGGCTTACAATCGCCACTTCACACAAATACAAGTTAAACATACATCATCTAGATACAATCAAGGTCTGACTACGGAACCAAAATAAAAGAAGACAACCCCAAATGCTAGATCCCCGATCGTCCCAACTGGGCACCACTACTGATCAACCGGAAAAGACACAAAACAACGACCAAGATCTTCATCGGGCTCCCACTTGAGCTGGGTTGCGTCATCTACACTGGTATCGTCTGCACCTGCAACTGTTTGGAAGTATCTGCGAGTTACAAGGACTCAGCAATCTCACACCCGCGATATCAAGACTATTTAAGCTTATGGGTAGGAGAAGGTAATGAGGTGGAGCTGCAGCAAGCGCTAAGCATATATGGTGGCTAACAGACGCAAATAAGAGCGAGAAGAGAAGCAACGCAACGATCGAGAAGCTAGAAGTGATCAAGAAGTGATCCTGAAACTACTTACACACAACCGCAACCCCAAAACCGTGTTCATTTCCCGGACTCCGCCGGAAAGAGACCATCATGGCTACACACGCGGTTGATGCATTTTAATTAAGTCAAGTGTCAAGTTCTCTACAATCGGACATTAACAAATTCCCATCTGCCACATAACCGCGGGCACGACTTTCGAATGTTCAAACCCTGCAGTGGTGTCCCAACTTAGCCCATCACAAGCTCTCATGGTCAACAAAGGATATTCCTTCTCCCGAGAAGACCTGATCAATCTTGGAATCCCGGTTACAAGACATTTTGACAATGGTAAAACAAGACCAGCAAAGCCACCCGATGTGCCGACAATCCCAATAGGAGTCCCACGTATCTCGTTCTCAGGGCAACACCGGATGAGACTAGCTATGAGTAAAACCAAACCTCAAGTTTCCCCGAGGTGGCCCCGCAGGCAGCTCGGTTCGGACCAACACTTAGAGAAGCATTGGCCCGGGGGGGTTAAAATAAAGATGACCCTTGGGTTAGCCGACCCAAGGGAAGGGTAATAGGTTGTTAGGAAAATGTAAAACCAAGTTTGGGCCTTGCTGGAGGAGTTTTATTCAAAGTGAACTGTCAAGGGGTTCCCATAACACCCAACCACGTAAGGGACGCAAAATCAAGGAACATAACACTGGTGTCGGTGTCAAAACCGGCAGATCTCGGGTAGGGGGTCCCGAACTGTGCGTCTAAGGCGGATGGTAACAAGACACAAAATCAAGGAACATAACACCGGTGTCGGTGTCAAAACCGGCGGATCTCGGGTAGGGGGTCCCGAACTGTGCGTCTAAGGCGGATGGTAACAGGAGGCAGGGGACACGATGTTTTACCCAGGTTCGGGCCCTCTTGATGGAGGTAAAACCCTACGTCCTGCTTGATTTATTCTTAATGATATGAGTATTACAAGAGTTGATCTACCACGAGATCGGAGAGGCTAAACCCTAAAAGCTAGCCTATGGTATGATTGTATGTTGTCCTACGGACTAAAACCCTTCGGTTTATATAGACACCGGAGGGGGCTAGGGTTACACAAGGTCGGTTACAAACGAGGAGATATCCATATCCGCACTGCCTGGCTTGCCTTCCACGCCAAGTAGAGTCCTATCCGGTCACGGGACAAAGTCTTCAATCTTGTATCTTCATAGTCCAACAGTCCGGCCAAAGGATATAGTCCGGCTGTCCGGAGACCCCCTAATCCAGGAGTCCCTCAGTAGCCCCTGAACCAGACTTCAATGACGATGAGTCCAGCGCACAGTGTTGTCTTCGGCATTGCAAGGCGGGGGATACACCATAGAAGAGTTTGAATAAAAGGATAGTGTCCGACCCTGCAAAATAAGTTCCACATACCACCATAGAGAGAATAATATTTACACAAATCTAATCTGCTGACATGCTTTGGCAACATGACATCATGCCATGGCTCAGTGATTATTCGAACCGTGTTTCTTTAACCACCCCCGCACATAACACGAGGCAATTTCTTGACACATCTTGTCAAAGTAGAAACCGTGTCCCCCTTATTACGGGATTCTCATCAATACGGGCGTGGGTAACCCAACCGCGCCATCAATTACGGCGCTTGGGGGATAAGCGAGTTTCACCAGGCTAGTGGGGGCGCATAGTTTCGGCCGCCCTTATAAGGGGATAAGGTTTAACCTTTTTCTACCCACGCCTTCTTCCTTCTCGCTCATCCATTCTTGCGCACTCGAGCTCCAACGCCCAAGTACACATCCTTCTCCTCAACCTTCTCCAAACATGTCCGGAGCGGGAGGCAAGTGGATGGCTTCCTCCGTCACGGAGGGACACATCAAAAAGCTGCGCGGAGCCGAATACTTAGCCGTGAATATCGCGCATCGGCTGCCCGCTGCGGGGCAGATCGTTCCTACCCCGGAACCTCACGAGAGGGTAGTTTTCCTCCACCACTTCCTCCGTGGACTGGGGTTTCCCCTTCATCCATTCGTCCGCGGTCTTATGTTCTACTACGGGTGGACTTTCATGATCTGGCCCCGAACTTCATCCTCAACATTTCGGCGTTCATCGTCGTGTGTGAGGCTTTCCTCCGCATCCGTCCCCATTTCGGACTGTGGCTGAAGACCTTCAATATCAAGCCAAAGGTGGTGGGAGGCCAACAAGCGGAATGCGGCGGAGCCATGGTGGGCAAGATGCCCAATGTTATATGGCTTGAAGGCTCCTTCGTGGAGACATAAAGGGGTGGCAATCGGCGTGGTTCTACATCACCGAGCCACGCGACACCAACTGGGGGGACGAAGGGTGAGGAGGCCCAATTTCATACTCGCGGGCCACCACCCAGTTGGTGTCGCGCGGCTCGGTGATGTAGAACCACGCCGGTTGCCACCCCTTTATGGTCTCCATGAAGGAGCCTTCAAGCCATATAACATTGGGCATCTTTCCCACCATGGCTCCGCCGCATTCCGCTTGTTGGCCTCCCACCACCTTCGGCTTGATATTGAAGGTCTTCAGCCACAGGACGAAGTGGGGCCGGATGCGGAGGAAAGCCTCACACACGACGATGAACACCGAAATGTTGAGGATGAAGTTCGGGGCCAGATCATGAAAGTCCAGCCTGTAGTAGAACATAAGACCACAGACGAATGGATGAAGGGGAAACCCCAGTCCGCGGAGGAAGTGGTGGAGGAAAACTACCCTCTCGTGAGGTTCCGGGGTAGGAACGATCTGCCCCGCAGTGGGCAGCCGATGCGCGATATTCGCGGCTAAGTATCCGGCTCCGCGCAGCTTTTTGATGTGTCCCTCCATGACGGAGGAAGCCATCCACTTGCCTCCCTCTCCGGACATGTTTGGAGAAGGTTTAGGAGAAGGATGTGGACTTGGGCGTTGGATCTCGAGTGCGCAAGAATGGATGAGCGAGGAGGAAGAAGGAGTGGGTAGAAAAAGGTTAAACCTTATCCCCTTATAAGGGCGGCCAAAACTATGCGCCCCCACTAGCCTGGTAAAACTTACTTATCCCCCAAGCACCGTAATTGATGGCGCGGTTGGGTTACCCATGCCCGTATTGATGAGAATCCCGTAATAATGGGGACACGATCTCTGCTTTGACAAGACGTGTCAAGAAATTTCCTCGCGTTATGTGCGGGGCTGGTTAAAGAAACACGGTTTGAATAATCACCGAGCCATGGCATGATGTCATGTTGCCAAAGCGTGTCAGCAGATTAGATTCGTGGAAATATTATTCTCTCTACAGTGGTATGTGGAACTTATTTTGCAGGGTCGGACACTATCCTTTTATTCAAACTCTTCTGTGGTGTATCCGGAGGAGGAACCCGCCTTGCAATGCCGAAGACAACACTGCACGCCGGACTCATCGTCATTGAAGCCTTGTTCAAGGGCTACTGAGGGAGTCCTGGATTAGGGGGTCTCCGGACAGCCGGACTATATCCTTTGGCCGGACTGTTGGACTATGAAGATACAAGATTGAAGACTTCGTCCCGTGTCCGGATAGGACTCTACTTGGCATGGAAGGCAAGCCAGGCAGTACGGATATGGATATCTCCTCCTTTGTAACCGACCTTGTGTAACCCTAGCCCCCTCCGGTGTCTATATAAACCGGGGGGTTTTAGTCCGCAGGACAACATACAATCATACCATAGGCTAGCTTTTAGGGTTTAGCCTCTCCGATCTCATGGTAGATCAACTCTTGTAATACTCATATCATCAAGAATAAATCAAGCAGGATGTAGGGGTTTACCTCCATCAAGAGGGCCCGAACCTGTGTAAGACATCGTGTTCCCTGCCTCCTGTTACCATCCGCCTTAGACGCACAGTTAGGGACCCCCTACCCGAGATCCGCCGGTTTTGACACCGACATTGGTGCTTTCATTGTGCCGTCATATGACGGAAACTAGGGCGGCAAGAGTGGAACTAAACACTAGGCATAAGGCCGAGCCTTCCACCCTTTACCAAGTATATAGATGCATTAAAGTAAATAAGATATATTGTGATATCCCAAACATATCCATGTTCCAACATGGAACAAACTTCAGCTTCACCTGCAACTAACAACACTGTAAGAGGGGCTGAGCAAAAGCGATCACTTAGCCAAACAACGGTTTGCTAGGAAAAGGTGGGTTAGAGGCTTGACATGGCAATATGGGAGGCATGATATAGAAAGTGGTAGGTAGCGTGACATAGCGATAGAGCGAACAACTAGCAAGCAAAGATAGAAGTGATTTCAAGGGTATGATCATCTTGCCTGAAATCCCACAAGGAAGAAGAACGATTCCATGAAGAAGACAAACGGACGTAGTCGAACGGGTCCTCACAAACGCGACGTTACCGGAACTAACAAGAAGAAGCAACACCGAAAAGGAGCAAACAACATGGTAAACAACCATCACATAAATATGGCATGATGCACAACCAAGTATGACGCATGTCCGGTTTAATTATATATGGCATGGCAAAGTGCACAAACAATACTACAAGTTAAATGGAGCTCAATATGCAACGAGTTTCATATTGACGAAACACTAGATTCGATTATTTAGTTCGATCTCGTTTATGTATCCCACAATATTAAATGTTGATTAACATGGCAAGAGGTGAAGCATATGAAAACTACCTATCTAGACAAGTTTAAATGAGGCCGGAACAACAAACAACAATTCCATAAAATCCCCATGTGCATTTAGCAATTGAAGCAAACAATTTAAACATTCTTGATGTTGTTATCATGATGCGGATGACATGTGCAAGTTTTATGCAATTTTCTGAAGATGTTGGCAAGTTATAAGATGTGGAGCATTTTGGTCACCACAGCGGAAAGAAAGGGGTGCCATGGCAACAACAACGGAAATGATGCACGACAGCATTCCGATGATCCGACAACTCATCGAGATGTCGGTGCAAAAGAAAAAGCGACGAGAGCATGTCATGCAAGGATGGTGGGGTGATCCCGGATATCGGGTTCCCATGGGTCGATGACGGTGTCAAGCGAGGGAAACAACTAACGTTCACGGGAGGATACAACATCCAAACATGCATCTCAAACAACACATGCATTCGTAAATGGGCGGTCGTCTCAGGGTTATACCTTCGAAGCGTGCAAATGGGACGGTTCTCGTTCGGTGCAAAGTAGAGGAAGTATACGTTCTCGGGATGTTCGTAGTGGAAGTAGTCGTTCTCGCTTCGTAGTTGTACACACTCCGTAGGTGTTCGGGGTCACAACGAGGAACTTGACATCCACGGGGTCTTCACCGATGGTTGTGGTACATGTTGTGTAGACATTCGGGCGGCGGTAGTGGGACACATTTTGAAGGTGAACTTGACGAATACGAATTCCTTCGGGGTTGTCGTGGTACTCAGGGTCTTCGGACTTGACGGATCCGAGGGCTTTGGGATTCACCGTTGGACTTGACGAAACCCACGACGACGGAGAGGTACGCGTCGGTGGAAGTCGTTCAGGCGGAGAGCGTCGTCGAACTTGGCGGGCATCGTGTAGTCGTACACCTAGATGGTAGTCGTTCATGTTCGTATTGGTACTTGTCGTCGAGGGACTTGGTGCATCCAAGATCTTCGGACTCACGGTACTTGGCGCTTGAGGTTCCAAATCCGGTTTCGAATGCGTCCACGCAAGACATCACAGGTGCAAAGAGGCAATGACTTGGCGCGGTTCTGGTCATCATGTGAGGGTGCTCCTGACGCTCGCGGACGGTGTGTGGAGGTGCAGGAAGGATGCGACGGGGTCGTTCTTGACCTGCTAGTCAAAATGAGGGGGCCGGCGACGCTGGAAGAAAGCAGCGGCCATGGCAGGGCTTGAGCTCCTGCTGCTGGTCGGGACGAGGGATGGTGAGGCGAAGAAGGTGCGCAGCTGGGCTTGACGGATCCGGATGGGGCAGCGCTAGACGGCAGAGGAACGACCGGACCGGGGAAACAGCGTCACGAACGGAGCTCGGGGCGGCTCGATGTTGTGGGACTTGGTGCGACGGAGGGGCACGAAGGCGCGGTGGCAGCCTGACGCAGTTCCAGTGAGGAACTTCATAGGAGCGGCGGGGAGAGGCTCCAAGCGGCGGAGGGCGCAGCAAGGAGGCGGGCGTCCATGAGGGACCTCCTGTCCAAGGCGCAGCGGCGGCATCTCCGTCTTGGGTGGTCGAGGACGAGGTGCAGGAGAGGAAGGCGGGACGCGAGCCGAGCGTGAGGGAGGAGGTCGAGGCCGGCGCTGGTCGGGACGAGGGATGGAGGAGGTCGAGCATGGGGGAACGGGAAGAAGGTGCTCCTCTCTGTCTGACCTCCTGACGACGCAAGGGGGGGGGGGAGGAGAGGATCAAGACAAGGGGGAGGAGAGGCTGCAAGGGTTTCGGGCTAGGGTTGGCTATAGGTGCGGCTGGGCTTCAGGAGAGTTGGTGGGCCACGGGGATGGGCCGGCTTGGATGGGCTGAGGTCCTGCTCTCTCTCTCTCTCTCCTAGATCCCTTTTCCTTGTTTTAGCAATTAAACAGAGGGTTTGGAAATATATATATAGAGAGAGATATGAGAAGAATTTGAGCACGAGGCAAATTTCCTTGGACTCACAAAAATATGCTTGGTCCGAGAAAATTAGAAGTGGCAAGATCGGAAGATATGAATTCAAACTCATTTGAATTTAATCAAATGGTTTGAACTAGGACTAAGGTTTTGAAGTGCTAAAAAATGTTGGGATTATAGAAAGAGCCTTGATGGATGGGAAAAGAATTTGGCAAAGTAAGAGAATCAAAACTTGAAGAAGGAAAGGAAGGGATTTAACATGCACGTGTCTTGCAGTAAATTCCAAATTAATGGAATATTTTTTATAGCTCCCGAATAATATTGGGAGGATATATTGTAAAGAGAATCACCATGTGAATTCCCTCGGTTTAAATGGATCGAAGCTCCATGCAATTTATTTAGTTGAGTTTTACAAAATTAAATGACATGATGGCAAGATGACATGATGCAATGCAAAAGATGCAATGATGAATGCAACAAACCAACAACTCACACGACGAAAGTCGGAAAACATGGAAGGCGTCCGAAGCTCCGGTCTTGGGGCATTACAAGGGCGGCCTCCGCAACTCTGAAGGCGGAGGCGCCCAAAAGGGGGAAGGGCTCTCTCGCGGATAACTCCGCATGGGACGTCGAGGATAGTCTGGAGAGATGCCCCCGCGCTAAGCCTCGGGCCGCATCATAAGTACTAATACCTTATCCGCCCATGAAGTTTCCCCTCCTCCTTGTATCAAGATGATTAGTTATATTAATGTGGTCCGGCCCACAACAGTCCTCTGCGATCCTCGTCAGGAGGCTCGCTAGATTCCAAGGCGATGGCCAGTGACTCCCCGCCAGCTGCACACTCCCCCAAGACCAGGGATGAAGCGGAGGTGCTGTCCCGAAGAACTGTTCCCGTCGGAGGAGAGGCTAAGGAGGTGCCCGAAGATGAAACCCCCGTCGCCGGACACCAAGGGGAATCAATCCCCCCGGAGACTGGTGAGGAGGGCCATATACAATTTGGGCCTCAACCGGACTCAATTACGGAGACCGAGGCGGCTCCGGAATCCAGCACGCACCCTCCTTTGAAAGGAGGGGTGATGCCTGTTCCACCGGTGCCCCCTGTCCAACCGGGGCACCGGATAATCAGCTGGAAGCACTGCGAGGCACTACCATTATGGATGAGCACCGTGTCCTTATGGGCACGGTGATTGAAAGGGTTTAGTCTGCCAAGAGCGGACTAACCGAGGCCTGCAGCAACCTACTGACAGGTTTTGGGGTAAGTGACGCCAAAAGGAGAGAATCCAATGTAGATAGCAGCCCCCGAGACACTATCCGGTGTTCGGAAAGAAAAAACCGGACAGAGGATCAATCTCCTAAGATAGGAAACTAACTAAGTTTTTCTTAAATACAGGCGTCGTTATTGGCCGCGGCCTCGCATACTGCCCAAGTCTTCGGACTGAAGCAGAAACTGCCGGAGGCCGAGGGAGAGCTGAGCCAAGTGAAGAGGCAGCTCCAGGAGAAACAAGGTAAGCAATGACCTTTTATATATTTCAAAAAGAAGAAAATGATATGCGATGACCAAAATGCCATGATTTGTACAGAAGCGACGACCGAGGTCGAGGCCTTGAGAAAGGCCCTGGCCAGAGCCGAGGGGAAGGTTGTCCAACAGCAAGCTGCCCATAAGAAGCTCAAGGCCTGGGTCGGCGAGGTCCAACAAGAGCTCCAGGACGTGGTGAAGAGGTGTGAGGCCTTGGAGCGCGAGGCGTCGGCTCGAGAGGCCGAACTTACCAAGGCTCGTCAGAGCGTGAAGGCCACACAGAATGAGGCTCGGGACGCTCTCCAGGAGATCCAGGAGGCAAAGAAGATCGCATCGGGTAAGGCGTTTAACATGCAAAGCAAGTGGAGAGGAAGTACCCTTTACTAACCCAGATTTGGAGTTGCCCAGGGGCTTTTGTGGATCTGCCGCGCAGTGTATCTGATGCTGCGGAGTTCTTCCGAGCCAGGGAAGGGGATTCTCCAGAGAAGCTGTTCTGGTCGTAGTATGCTGTGCCGGAACATCCTGTGGCCTTTGCCGATCAACAGAAACAGTTGGTCAAGCTGCACAGGATGGCCGAACTGGCCATGAAGGATTTAATAATCCGACTATGGCTAGCCGAAGCTATACTAGCAGTTATTTTGGCCTCGTGAAGCGGTTGGTGGAGGCTTGTCCATGGCTAGACATCGTCAAGCGATCAGTCTGCATCCAAGGTGCCCGCATGTCCTTCGCTCGTTGCAAGATGTGGTGGGCGAAGATGGACGCTAGCGAGGTGGCCCCAGGGCCACCAGAGGGCAAGGAGCACCGCACACGTGAGCAATATTTTGTGGATGTCTTGGAGGGATCTCGACTTCTAGCAATGTAGTGCGGGAAGGACGTTATCCTCGAATGAACACCTTCATATTTTACCTTGTGTGATGAAAACAAATCCGCTTTGTAATAAAAAAATTATTATGTTTTGATTGTATCCTCCTGTGCGGCCGTATTTGTATGAAATATGAGGGTTGGCCAGTCGTCGGCTTCTGCCCTCACATAGGTACTACGGAGGTGTTCAGGATGGTATCTAAACAATCTTGATCCAATTATATGATCCTTGAAGGAGTTGTTTAGCGCAACGAACCAGTCAACCAGACTATACGGCTTGAATGCCCTCACTTAGCCATAGGAGTTCTATAATAAAACATAGACGCAACCCCTGGTATACAAACCCGAGTGTTGTCAGCGTCTGATCGGGAAGTACGATCCTTCGCAAAATGCGGAAAAACCTCCAATGATTTGAGACCTCCGAACAGCTGACCGGCTCTCGGCGCATCATGACAGTCTGTTTTCGGCTTTCTCTATTGAGGTGCTCATCCGGTTTAGACCAGGGCACAATCGCAGTAGTTTTCCCTTTACTACCCTAGCCGATGTAGCGGAATGTAGGATAGCAAGCATAGGAGCCGGGCAACCCAACTATTGACCAAAGACATGATTCGGAGCCAATGCATATAATGCTAAATTCAGGGTGCCGAACTATACTTATAAGATGTGTTCGGACTTTTGTTGCCGTAATGTGGGGTGCTGTAAAGCCCCTGGCAAACATCAAAACGTACCAAAGTGTAGGGGTGCTACCTGATTGGGTTATCCACAGGGAAACTAAAAAAATAAAGAAAAGAGGGAAAGAAAACAGAAAAGATATAAAGGTAAAAAACCGGGGTCCTACAGCCCCAGCTATAAACTGTTTTCATTTCAATGTAATTAGTACGTCAAGGCACATTGATACAAGTAGTGCAATAATAAACGTCCTATTTAACATGCCGAAACCCGGGGAGAGCTGTGTGTGGGTCCTGGAAAACAGGCAGAGTTATTGTTAAAGGAATCACCTAAAAAGTCCCCGTATGTCTGCGCTCCTCGCCATCTTGGTGTATTTATCCTTCAAGAGGACCGATAGCCAGACCCCCCCCCCCCAATGGGGCCTGTAGGATTAAAACCTGAAAGAAAACAAACAAAAGTGAAGTATGTGTGTATCCGATGTTAGTTGAGCCGTGCTGTGGATCGCAAGCTAGCTATGCCACCGTCGATGCCCATGGAATTTTGAGTGCGTAGTTATGTACACGCGACACGTATGCCACTGCTTGTTCGGGACTGAGACGGAGGCCGGATTGCTAGTAGAGCTCCTGACGAGCTATGCTCTCCTGCTGCAGAGTAGTTCGGACCTTCTTAAGGGTGTCCGAGGGCTCGGCAGCTGAATGAAGGTTCTGCTTGAGAAGGCCGCTTTGTGCTTCTGTAGCCAGGGCAGCTGTGTGCTCTTCTGTACGGAGAGAGCGTTCCGTATTGCCATCGACTGTTTTGACGTCGCGTGGGCCGGGAATCTTGAGCTTGAGATAAGCACAGTGTGGCACTGTGTTGAATCGAGCGAATGCAGTTCGTCCGAGCAGTGCATGATAGCCGCTGCGAAACGGGACGATATCGAAGACTAACTGCTCGCTTCAGATGTTGTCCGGAGATCCGAAGACAACCTCTAGTGTGATTGAGCCCATACAATGGGCCTCTACGCCTGGAATGACTCCTTTAAAGGTGGTCCTTGTAGGCTTGATCCTTGACGGGTTAATGCCCATTTTTCGCACTATAGCCTGATTGAGCAGATTGAGGCTGCTACCGCCGTCCATAAGGACATGAGTCAGGTGGAACCCATCAATTATTGGGTCTAAGACCAGTGCGGCAGAGCCTCCATGACGGATGCTGGTCGGGTGATCCCGGCGATCAAAAGTGATCGGGCATGACGACCATGGATTGAATTTCGGGGCGGCTGGCTCTATCGCGTAGACGTCCCTGAGCACACGCTTGCACTCCCTCCTGGGGATGTGGGTAGCATATATCATGTTCACTGTTTTAACCTGAGGGGGAAACTTCTTCTGTCCCCCTGTGTTCGGTTGCCGGGGCTCTTCGTCGTCGTCCTTGCTTTGCGACCCCTTTTCCCAGTTCTCGGTGTTTAATTTACCGGCCTGTTTGAAAACCCAGCACTCTCTATTTGTATGACTAGGAGGCTTGTCGGGGGTGCCGTGAATCTGGCATGGACGATCAAGTATGCAGTCCAAGCTGGATGGGCCCGAATTGTTCTTTCGGAACATCTTCTTCCGCTGACCGGACATAGAGCCACTGAATCCGGCGTTGACCGTGTTGGGGAACGTAGTAATTTCAAAAAAATTCCTACGCACACGCAAGATCATGGTGATGCATAGCAACGAGAGGGGAGAGTGTGATCTACGTACCCTTGTAGACCGACAGCGGAAGCGTTAGCACAACGCGGTTGATGTAGTCGTACGTCTTCACGGCCCGACCGATCAAGCACCGAAACTACGGCACCTCTGAGTTCTAGCACACGTTCAGCTCGATGACGATCCCCGGACTCCGATCCAGCAAAGTGTCGGGGAAGAGTTCCGTCAGGACGACGGTGTGGTTACGATCTTGATGTACTACAGTCGCAGGGCTTCGCCTAAGCACCGCTACAATATTATCAAGGATTATGGTGGAAGGGGGCACCGCACACGGCTAAGAATATGATCACATGGATCAACTTGTGTCTATGGGGTGCCCCCTGCCTCCGTATATAAAGGTTCAAGGGGGGGTGCGGCCGGCCAGGAGGAGGGTGCGCCAGGAGGAGTCCTACTCCCACCGGGAGTAGGATTCCCCCCTTTCCTAGTTGGAATAGGACTCGAGGAGGGGGAAAGAGGAGAGAGAGAAGGAAGGGGGGGGGCGCCTCCCCCCTCTCCTTGTCCTATTCGGACTAGGGGGAGGGGCGCGCGGCCCAGCCCTGGCCACCTCTCCTCTCTTCCACTAAAGCCCACTAAGGCCCATATATCTCCCGGGGGGTTCTGGTAACCTCCCAGTACTCCGGTAAAATCCCGATTTCACCCGGAACACTTCCGATATCCAAATATAGGCTTCCAATATATCAATCTTTATGTCTCGACCATTTCGAGACTCCTCGTCATGTCCGTGATCACATCCGGGACTCCGAACAAACTTCGGTACATCGAAATGCATAAACTCATAATATAACTGTCATCAAAACCTTAAGCGTGCGGACCCTACGGGTTCGAGAACAATGTAGACATGACCGAGACACGTCTCCGGTAAATAACCAATAGCGGAACCTGGATGCTCATATTGGCTCCCACATATTCTACGAAGATCTTTATCGGTCAGACCGCATAACAACATACGTTGTTCCCTTTGTCATCGGTATGTTACTTGCCCGAGATCGTCGGTATCTCAATACCTAGTTCAATCTCGTCACCGGCAAG
Organism: Triticum dicoccoides; assembly: GCF_002162155.2. NCBI lineage: Eukaryota > Viridiplantae > Streptophyta > Magnoliopsida > Poales > Poaceae > Triticum > Triticum dicoccoides. The sequence goes on from NC_041384.1 coordinate 668,402,814, forward strand.
TCTCTTTACTCGTTTCGTAATACATCATCTCGCAACTAACTCATTAGTTGCAATGCTTGCAAGGCTTATGTGATGTGCATTACCGAGAGGGCCCAGAGATACCTCTCCGACAATCGGAGTGACAAATCCTAATCTCGAAATACGCCAACCCAACATGTACCTTTGGAGACACCTGTAGAGCTCCTTTATAAGCACCCAGTTACGTTGTGACATTTGGTAGCACACAAAGTGTTCCTCCGGTAAACGAGAGTTGCATAATCTCATAGTCATAGGAACATGTATAGGTCATGAAGAAAGCAATAACAACATACTAAACGATCGAGTGCTAAGCTAATGGAATGGGTCAAGTCAATCACATCATTCTCCTAATGATGTGATCCCGTTAATCAAATAACAACTCTTTGTCTATGGTTAGGAAACATAACCATCTTTGATTAACGAGCTAGTCAAGTAGAGGCATACTAGTGACACTCTGTTTGTCTATGTATTCACACATGTATTATGTTTCCAGTTAATACAATTCTAGCATGAATAATAAACATTTATCATGAAATAAGGAAATAAATAATAACTTTATTATTGCCTCTAGGGCATATTTCCTTCAGTCTCCCACTTGCACTAGAGTCAATAATCTAGTTCACATCGCCATGTGATCTAACATCAATAGTTCACATCTTTATGTGGTTAACACCCATAGTTCACATCGATATGTGACCAACACCCAAAGGGTTTACTAGAGTCAGTAATCTAGTTCACATTGCTATGTGATTAACACCCAAAGAGTACTAAGGTGTGATCATGTTTTGCCTGTGAGAGAAGTTTAGTCAACGGGTCTTCCATATTCAGATCCGTAAGTATTTTGCAACTTTCTATGTCTACAATGCTTTAGAAGGAGCTACTTTAGCTAATTGCTCCCACTTTCAATATGTATCTAGATGAAGACTAAGAGTCATCCGGATCAGTGCCAAAACTTGTATCGACGTAACCCTTTTACGACGAACCTTTTGTCACCTCCATAATGAAGAAACATGTCCTTATTTCACTAAGGATAATTTTTGACTGCTGTCCAGTGATCTACTCCTAGATCACTATTGTACTCCCTTGCCAAAATTAGTGTAGGGTATACAATAGGTCTGGTACACAGCATGGCATACTTTATATAACCTATGGCCAAGGCATAGGGAATGACTTTCATTCTCATTCTATTTTCTGCCGTGGTCGGGCTTTGAGTCTTACTCAATTTCACACCTTGTAACACGGGCAAGAATTCTTTCTTTGACTGTTCCATTTTGAACTACTTCAAAATCTTGTCAAGGTATGTACTCATTGAAAAAAACTTATCAAGCATCTTGATCTATCTCTATAGATCTTGATGCTCAATATGTAAGCAGCTTCACCGAGGTTTTCTTTGACAAAATCCTTTCAAACACTCCTTTATGCTTTGCAGAATAATTCTACATTATTTCCGATCAACAATATGTCATACACATATACTTATCAGAAATGTTGTAGTGCTCCCACTCACTTTCTTGTAAATACAGCCTTCACCGCAAGTCTGTATAAAACTATATGCTTTGATCGACTTATCAAAGCGTATATTCCAACTCCGAGATGCTTGCACCAGTCCATAGATGGATCACTGGAGTTTGCATATTTTGTTAGCACCTTTAGGATTGACAAAACCTTCTGGTTGCATCATATACAACTCTTCTTTAAATCCATTAAGGAATGTAGTTTTGTTTATCCATTTGCCAGATTTCATAAAAATTTGGCAATTGCTAACATGATTTGGACAGACTTAAGCATCGCTACGAGTGAGAAAATTTCATCATAGTCAACACCTTGAACTTTCTCAAAAACCTTTTTCGACAAGTCTAGCTTTGTAGATAGTAACACTACTATCAGCGTCCGTCTTCCTCTTGAAGATCCATTTATTTTCTATGGCTTGCCGATCATCGGGCAAATTCATCAAAGTCCATACTTTGTTCTCATACATGGATCATATCTCAGATTTCATGGCCTCAAACCATTTCGCGGAATCTGGGCTCATCATCGCTTCCTCATAGTTCGCAAGTTCGTCATGGTCTAGTAACATGACTTCCAGAACAGGATTACCGTACCACTCTGGTGCGGATCTCACTCTGGTTTACCTACGAGATTCGGTAGTAACTTGATCCAAAGTTACATGATCATCATCATTAGCTTCCTCACTAATTTGTGTAGTTGTCACAAGAACAGATTTCTGTGATGAACTACTTTTCAATAAGGGAGAAGGTACAATTACCTTATCAAGTTTTCTAATTTCCTCCCACTCACTTCTTTCGAGAGAAACTCCTTCTCTAGAAAGGATCCATTCTTAGCAACGAATGTCTTGCCTTCGGATCTATGATAGAAGGTGTACCCAACATTTGCTTTTGGGTATCCTATGAAGACGCACTTCTCCGATTTGGGTTTGAGCTTATCAGGTTGAAACTTTTTCACGTAAGCATTGCAACCTCAAACTTTAAGAAACGATAGCTTAGGTTTCTTGCCAAACCATAGTTCATACGGTGTCGTTTCAACGGATTTAGATGGTGCCCTATTAAACGTGAATGCAGCTGTCTCTAATGCATAACCCCAAAACGATAGTGGTAGATCGGTAAGAGACATCATAGGTCGCACCATATCTAATAAAGTACGATTATGACGTTCGGACACACCATTACATTGTGGTGTTCTAGGTGGCATGAGTAGTGAAACTATTTCACATTGTTTTTAACTGAAGGCCAAACTCGTAACTCAAATACTCTTCTCTACGATCAGATCGTAGAAACTTTATTTTCTTGTTACGATGATTTTTCACTTCACTCTGAAATTCTTTGAACTTTTCAAATGTTTCAGACTTATGTTTCATCAAGTAGATATACTCATATTTGCTCAAATCATCTGTGAAGATCAGAAAATAATGATACCTGTCGCGAGCCTCAATATTCATCGGACCACATACATCAGTATGTATGATTTCCAACAAATCTGTTGCTCGCTCCATTGTTCCGAAGAACAGAGTCTTAGTCATCTTGCCCATGAGGCATGGTTCGCAAGCATCAACTGATTCATAATCAAGTGATTCCAAAAGCCCATCAGCATGGAGTTTCTTCATGCGCTTTACACCAATATGACCTAAACGACAGTGCCACAAATAAGTTTGCACTATCATTATTAACTTTGCATCTTTTGGTTTCAATATTATGTTTATGTGTATCACTACGATCGAGATCCAACGAACTATTTTCATTGGGTGTGTAACCATATAAGGTTTTATTCATGTAAACAGAACAACAATTTATTCTCTTACTTAAATGAATAACCATATTACAATAAACATGATCAAATCATATTCATGCTCAACACAAACACCAAATAACACTTATTTAGGTTCAACACTAATCCCGAAAGTATAGGGAGTGTGCGATGATGATCATATCAATTTTGGAACCACTTCCAACACACATCGTTACTTCACCCTTAACTAGTCTCTGTTTATTCTGCAACTCCCATTTCAAGTTACTAATCTTAGCAACTGAACTAGTATCAAATACTGAGGGGTTGCTATAAACACTAGTAAAGTACACATCAACAACATGTATATCAAATATACTTATGTTCAATTTGCCATCCTTCTTATCCACCAATCACTTGGGGTAGTTCCGCTTCCAGTGACCAGTCCCTTTGCAGTAGAAGCACTTAGTCTCAGGCTTAGGACCAAACTTGGGCTTCTTCACTTGAGCAGCAACTTGCTTGCTGTTCTTCTTGAAGTTCCCCTTCTTCCCTCTGCCCTTTTCTTGAAACTAGTGGTCTTGTCAACCATCAACACTTGATGTTTTCTTGTTTTCTACCTTCGTTGATTTCAGCATCACGAAGAGCTTGGAAGTTGTTTCCGTTATCCCTTGCATATTATAGTTCATCACGAAGTTCTACTAACTTGGTGATGGTGACTAGAGAATTCTGTCAATCACTATCTTATCTGGAAGATTAACTCCCACTTGATTCAAGCGATTGTAGTACCCAGACAATCTGAGCACATGCTCACTAGTTGAGCGATTTTCCTCCATCTTTTAGCTATAGAACTTGTTGGAGACTTCATATCTCTCAACTCGGGTATTTGCTTGAAATATTAACTTCAACTCCTGGAACATCTCATATGGTCCATGACGTTCAAAACATCTTTGAAGTCCCGATTCTAAGCCATTAAGCATGGTGCACTAAACTATCAAGTACTCATCATACTGAGCTAGCCAAACGTTCATAACGTCTGCATCTGCTCCTGCAATAGGTCTGTCACCTAGCGGTGCATCAAGGACATAATTCTTCTGTGCAGCAATGAGGATAAACCTCAGATCACGGATCCAATCCGCATCATTGCTACTAACATCTTTCAACACAATTTTCTCTAGGAACATATCAAAATAAACACAGGGAAGCAACAACGCGAGCTATTGATCTACAACATGATTTGCAAAATACTACCAAGACTAAGTTTATGATAAATTTAAGTTCAATTTAATCATATTACTTAAGAACTCCCACTTAGATAGACATCCCTCTAATCCTCTAAGTGATCACGTGATCCAAATCAACTAAACCATGTCCGATCATCACGTGAGATGGAGCAGTTTCATTGGTGAACATCACTATGTTCATCATATCTACTAGATGATTCACGCTCGACCTTTCGGTCTCCGTGTTCCGAGGCCATATCTGTATATGCTTGGCTCGTCAAGTATAACCTGAGTATTCCGCGTGTGCAACTGTTTTGCACCCATTGTATTTGAACGTAGAGCCTATCACACCCGATCATCACGTGGTGTCTTAGCACGAAGAACTTTCACAACGGTGCATACTCAGGGAGAACACTTCTTGATAATTAGTGAGAGATCATCTTATAATGCTACCGTCAATCAAAGCAAGATAAGATGCATAAATATAAACATCACATGCAATCAAATATAAGTGATATGATATGGTCATCATCATCTTGTGCTTGTGATCTCCATCTTCGAAGCACCGTCGTGATCACCATCGTCACCGGCGCGACACCTTGATCTCCATCGTAGCATCGTTGTCGTCTCGCCAATCTTATGCTTCCACGACTATCGCTACCGCTTAGTGATAAAGTAAAGCATTACAGCGCGATTGCATTGCATACAATAAAACGACAACCATATGGCTCCTGCCAGTTGCCGATAACTCGGTTACAAAACATGATCATCTCATACAATAAAATTTAGCATCATGTCTTGACCATATCACATCACAACATGCCCTGCAAAAACAAGTTAGACGTCCTCTACTTTGTCGTTGCAAGTTTTACGTGGCTGCTACGGGCTTAAGCAAGAACCAATCTTACCTACGCATCAAAACCACAACGATAGTTTGTCAAGTTGGTGCTGTTTTAACCTTCGCAAGGACCGGGCGTAGCCACACTCGGTTCAACTAAAGTTGGAGAAACTGTCACCCGCAAGCCACCTATGTGCAAAGCACGTCGGGAGAACCGGTCTCGCGTAAGCGTACGCGTAATGTCGGTCCGGGCCGCTTCGTCCAACAATACCGCCGAACCAAAGTATAACATGCTGGTAAGCAGTATGACTTATATCGCCCACAACTCACTTGTGTGCTACTCGTGCATATAACATCAACACATGAAACCTAGGCTCGGATGCCACTGTTGGGGAACGTAGTAATTTCAAAAAAATTCCTACGCACCCGCAAGATCATGGTGATGCATAGCAACGAGAGGGGAGAGTGTGATCTATGTACCCTTGTTGACCGACAACGGAAGCGTTAGCACAACGCGGTTGATGTAGTCGTACGTCTTCACGGCCCGACCGATCAAGCACCGAAACTACGGCACCTCCGAGTTCTAGCACACGTTTAGCTCGATGACGATCCCCGGACTCCGAGCCAGCAAAGTGTCAGGGAAGAGTTCCGTCAGCACGACGGCGTGGTGACGATCCTGATGTACTACCGTCGCAGGGCTTCGCCTAAGCATCGCTACAATATTATCGAGGATTATGGTGGAAGGGGGCACTGCACACGGCTAAGAATATGATCACGTGGATCAACTTGTGTCTATGGGGTGCCCACTGCCTCCGTATATAATGGTTCAAGGGGGGGTGCAGCCGGCCAGGAGGAGGGCGCGCCAGGAGGAGTCCTACTCCCACCGGGAGTAGGATCCCCCCCTTTCCTAGTTGGAATAGGATTCGAGGAGGGGGAAAGAGGAGAGAGAGAAGGAAGGGGGGGGCGCCGCCCCCCTCTCCTTGTCCTATTCGGACTAGGGGGGAGGGGCGCGCGGCCCATCCCTGGCCACCTCTCCTCTCTTCCACTAAAGCCCACTAAGGACCATATACCTCCCGGGGGGTTCCGGTAACCTCCCGGTACTCCGGTAAAATCCCGATTTCACCTGGAACACTTCTGATATCCAAATATAGGCTTCCAATATATCAATCTTTATGTCTCGACCATTTTGAGACTCCTCGGCTTGTCCGTGATCACATCCGGGACTCCGAACAAACTTCGGTACATCAAAATGCATAAACTCATAATATAACTGTCATCAAAAACTTAAGCGTGCGGACCCTACGGGTTCGAGAACAATGTAGACATACCGAGACACGTCTCCAGTCAATAACCAATAGCGGAACCTGGATGCTCATATTGGCTCCCACATATTCTACGAAGATCTTTATCGGTCAGACCACATAACAACATACGTTGTTCCCTTTGTCATCGGTATGTTACTTGCCCGAGATTCGATCGTCGGTATCTCAATACCTAGTTCAATCTTGTCACCGACAAGTCACTTTACTTGTTTCGTAATACATCATCTCACAACTAACTCATTAGTTGCAATGCTTGCAAGGCTTATGTGATGTGCATTACCGAGAGGGCCCAGAGATACCTCTCCGACAATCGGAGTGACAAATCCTAATCTCGAAATATGCCAACCCAACATGTACCTTTGGAGACACCTGTAGAGATCCTTTATAATCACCCAGTTATGTTGTAATGTTTGGTAGCACACAAAGTGTTCCTCCGGTAAACGGGAGTTGCATAATCTCATAGTCATAGGAACATGTATAGGTCATGAAGAAAGCAATAGCAACATACTAAATGATCGAGTGCTAAGCTAATGGAATGGGTCAAGTCAATCACATCATTCTCCTAATGATGTTATCCTGTTAATCAAATAACAACTCTTTGTCTATGGTTAGGAAACATAACCATCTTTGATTAACGAGCTAGTCAAGTAGAGGCATACTAGTGACACTCTGTTTGTCTATGTATTCACACATGCATTATGTTTCCGGTTAATACACTTCTAGCATGAATAATAAATATTTATCATGAAATAAGGAAATAAATAATAACTTTATTATTGCCTCTAGGGCATATTTCCTTCAGACCGCCGTATCCTCGGTGTTGTCACTGTTGTTCCAGCGCTTGTATCTATTGCATCGAGACTTGTCTTTGTTGCTTTTAACTTCAGGAGTGCCGGCATCGCTTGTATTGTTTTTGCTACGGGCCAACCAACTGTCCTCGCCTGCACAAAACCGGGTCATGAGTGACGTGAGGGCTGCCATGGATTTTGGCTTTTCTTGGCCGAGGTGGCGAGTGAGCCATTCGATGCGGATGCTATGCTTAAAAGCTGCTAGAGCTTTGGCATCCGGACAGTCGACAATTTGGTTCTTTTTAGTTAAGAACCTTGTCCAGAATTTCCTGGCGGACTCTCCGGGCTGTTGAACTATATGGCTTAAGTCATCAGCGTCCGGAGGTCGAACATATGTACCTTGGAAGTTATCGAGGAAAGCCTCTTCCAAGTCCTCCCAGTTGCCAATGGAATTTTCAGGAAGACTATTTAGCCAATGCTGAGCTGGCCCTTTAAGTTTTAGAGGGAGGTATTTTATGGTATGGAGGTCATCTCCGCGGGCCATATGGATGTGGAGAATGAAGTCCTCAATCCACACCGCGGGGTCCGTGGTTCCGTCGTATGATTCTATGTTCACGGGCTTGAATCCTTCTGGGAATTCATGATCCAAGACCTCATCAGTGAAGCAATGAGGATGTGCGGGCCCTCTATATCGGGCCGTATCGTGACGCGGCTCTGATAGAGTCTGTCTGTGGTGTTCGGCCCCCGCATGACTAGGCTTGTCACGTCCGAATAGGTGTCCGTGCTCACGTGTCAAGGCGCGTCCTCGCGATCCATAGATTGATCTTGTATGTCCTGCTTTATTGTTCAGGTTCTGCCGGAGGTCATATGTATGGCCATGGGCTAATTTACCTCTGCCTGAGCGATGAAGCTGGGCAGGCTGGTGTTCGGCATGAGTTGCCGTTTTGTCCCGACCACGTGGAGGTCGGTCGGCTGTATTGTGCGATGGTGGTATGTATTTCGGCACCTCCTCGTCGAACTGAGGTAGCAATTTTCACTTTGGGTAGCTTTTGGTTGGGCGCTTTAGGCCGTATTCTTTGGCTACTAGGACATCAGTCCATTTATCATTGAGCAGATCCTGGTCAGCTTGAAGCTGCTGCTGCTTCTTTTTTAGGCTCCTTCCCGTGGCTATTAGCTGGCGCTTGAAGCGCTCCTGCTCAAGAGGTTCCACGGGCACGATGAAATCTTCAGTGCCAAAGCTCACCTCGACTTAGGAGACCGAAAGGTGATTATCGTCCTCCGAATCTTCGTGTGTGGCCTGTTCAACAGGGCTGACCTGTTCATCTTCCCATTCATCTTGTTTGTTTGCTTCATCGACGGGGTCTTCGTTGTCTTCAACACCTTTTGGAGTGTCATCTTCTCCTGTGCCGATGTTGCTGTCTTTACTACGGCGTGACCTAGAGCAGTGCCGCTGACGTTGGCGCTTGGACTGTATTTTGGAAGGTTTATCCTCAGCTGGGTCTTCCTTATCATCGCCGCTGTGCTCCTTTGGTGCATCCACCATGTATACGTCATACAAGGAAGTGGCCGTCCAGCGTCCGGTGAACGGCGGGTTCTGGGCCCCCTCTTCTCCGGCATCTTCATACATACCATCGATGTCCTCGGAGTCGTAATCAAGTTTGTCGGTCAAATCCTTGATCATGGCTATAAAGTGGGTGGCAGGTGGGAAATAAAATTCTCCATCGTCAGCCCCTAGTTTGAGCCGGATATAGTTCAGCTAAGAGTCCTGTGCCAAGGACATGTTTTTTAATGAGTTTAGACATCGCCCAAAGGCGAGTGCTGGAAGATGTCTGTGGCGCTGAATTTGAAGATCGATAAACAATCAAGCTCGGCGTCCGCGGGCTAGCACGGTTCGGAACCTATGGCCGGAGACGAGTCCAGCGTTCCGGTGGCATAGGCATCGTGTGAGGCCAGGTCCATGTGCGACTCCAACACCGTGGGATCTGCGGCCTCCGGGGTGGGGTTAATCTTCCCGTCTTTGGATGGCGTGGCCTGCTCCGGCTCTAGGGACAGAGTGGTTATAGGAGCGATCTCCTAGATGCGGCCCGATGACAGATTTGGGTCATGATCATCGGGGTGACCGGGAGCGGCCACCGCGGTATCGAATCCAGCGGAGATCAAGTCTCCAAAGATGTTCGCGACGTAGGTCAACCTCCCGAATCTGACCTGATGGCCAGGGGCGTAGTTTTTGATCTGCTCCAGATGGCCAATTGAGTTGGCCCGCAGGGCGAAGCCGCCGAACACGAAGATCTGCCTGGGGAGGAAAGTTTCTCCGCAGACAGCGTCGTTATTGACAATTGAAGGGGCCATCAATCCTTTCAGCGACATAACAGAGGAACTCTCAATGAAAGCACCAATGTCGGTGTCAAAACCGGCGGATCTCGGGTAGGGGGTCCCGAACTGTGCGTCTAAGGTTGATGGTAACAGGAGACAAGGGAAATGATGTTTACATAGGTTCGGGCCCTCTCTACGGAGGTAATACCCTACATCCTTCTTGATTGATATTGATGAGTATGAGTATTACAAGAGTTGATCTACCACGAGATCATGATGGCTAATCCCTAGAAGTCTAGCCTGTATGACTACGATATTGAGTACCCCTATCCGGACTAAGTCCTCCGGTTTATATAGACATAGGGGGGATCTAGGGTTACATAGAGTCGGTTACATAAGATGGAATCTTCATAGTTGTTCACCAAGCTTGCCTTCCACGCCAAGGAGAGTCCCATCCGGACACTAGTACAGTCTTCGGTCTTCATATCTTCCCAGCCCATCAGTCCGACCCATAGATAAAAGGCCGGACGCTCGAGGACCCCTTAGTCCAGGACTCCCTCAGCGGGCCTGGCTATGGCCCTACAAATGTCCCTGGCAAAGGTCTTGCCGGGGTCTCAGGGGCGTCCCCAGCAAGTGTCTTGCCGGGAGCCTTTGTCTTCTGGTTCTCATCTAGTCTTGTAGGCTTCTGTTCATCACAGAGATCTACATGCCACCACGCTGGTGCCCCCTGAGCCTTGGTTCTAATGTTGTTGATGGTGCTAGAACTCTCAGGCTCGAGGGTGGTGTCCTTGCTGGCGTTGGGCAAGTTGCCCCAGCAAGGCCCTTGGCGGGGCAGCGTAGGTCATCCCCGGCAAGGCTCATGCCGGGGGAAACCCACCTTGCCCTTCACTCTTCGCGCCTCTGGTCTCAGCGCAACCCTGGTAGTCTCATATCTTTGCTTCCTCTGCCCCATCGAGCGTGGCCGCTAGTGTGGCTACAACTGCCCGTCCACAAGTAAAGGGGTACAGAAGGCCCATACTTTTGTACACCGACAGGAGCCCCTGGGCCTGGGCCACACATAAGCGTGGAGCGTTGTTGGGCCAAGCCCAGAACGGTGCGCGGGCACGTGTGGCAGAGTTTTTACCATGGTAAATCTGTCGCCGGTTGCGCTTCTCCACGATCTGCATTGAGTGCGTGATGTGGGGGTCATGCATGGAGCGGTGGCTACATGCTTACGTCACGTCGTGGTAAATGGTAAAGAGGCGGCCCACGCCTTCCCCATAAAAAAGGGAAAACTATAGGGGCACTGCTCATTTACCCTCTACGCCCTCTCCAATCTCGGAACCATCGTTCCCCTCTTCTTCCTCAAGCACGGACTGAAGATTTTGCCTCTGCTCGCCGCTGTTGCGCCCCCATTGCCCTCGATTCCCCACTCCTTCCCAGATGCTATGGCGCCCAAGACGAGCAAGGGCAAGGGTGCGGCCAAGGACGCCATGGAGAAGGAGACGCCGTAGAGCGAGTTGGTGGCGCTTCGGACGCAGTGCGTCTTCTTTCTGTCGATGGTCGACATGATCACCCTTAGGGACCTGTTCAGGCCCCTGTGGTGAAGGGAGACGTCGGGGAATCCCGCCACGCGGTACCCCTTCTTCATCAATTACTTCTCCTCAGGCTTGGCCCACCTTTCTCTAATTTCTTCAATGACGTCATGCATACCTACGGCTTCCACCTCCTGGACCTTACGCCGAACGCCGTGGCGTGCATGGCCTTCTTCACCCATCTCTGCAAGGGGTTTGCCGGAGTGCTCCCCAGCACGGCGCTCTTTCTCCACTACTTCTATCCCCGCACCAAACCAGGGGGCACCATCTCTAGGTGCATCACCTGGATCCCGAGGACCCATGAGAAGGGCACGTACCCGGAGGGTGCTTAGAAGGAGAGGTGGGAAGAGTGGCGGGGCCGGTGGTGCTGGATTGAGGAGGCAGATCCGCAGGAGTTCTGCCGGGTCCGTAAGGCACCACCAATCCACAGAAAGGACTGGGGCGATCTTGACGACAATGGCAAGAAGCTCACAGTCGCCACCACCAGGATCCGTCATCTTACTTCGGCCGGGCTCACCATCGAGATGATTGGTGCCGATGTCATCCGCCGCCGGATTGCCCCACTGCACAACAAGGGGAGGCCAACCTGGGACTTCAGGAACACGGCTGACATCATGAGGCTCCGCCCTGGCCTGAAGCACAATTTCACGATGCTGCAGCACGCCCATCTTTTTCAGGGGCTCTTCCAGCTCAAGATGGATGAGGCCGGTGGAGTCGAGAGGACCGGCAAGGCCGTCAAGGCCGGCGGGTCTCTGTTTGGGTTGCCAGTGGGGGTGGTCCTGTTGAGAAACAACTCCCTCCAGACCGACATCATCGCCATGATGCTGGATTTCAATGCACATGGCCTCGACCCAACCTGGGTCGAGCCAGAAGCAGAGCAGGTGCAGGAGTTCTTCGACAACCTGTCGGAGAGGTATGCTCGCGACGATCCACTGCTCATCAAAGACACCACTCAGGAAGAGATGGCATACATTGCCGCCAGGGCGGAGGAGGCGGCAGTCGCCAAGGAGGCCGGCAGCATCGGCACCATGGAGGACGAGGCCGACATGACCGCGGAGGAGAAAGAGCTCGCCGACTGGGCGGGTCTGCCAAGGAGGCCAGCGGCATCGGCGCCGGGGCTCACCTTGTCGAAGACGTGGTCGAGGAGTCGACCGAAGAGGAGGCCGAGGCGGACAATTCCTCGGCCCTGGGGAAGAGACGTGTCCTGTGGCAGGATAGCTCTGGTGAGCCGGTCCGGCCTGGCAGGACCACGCAGTGGCAAACAGGCCTAGGCGCTGCCAGTGTGTCATACGAGCGCCGCAGTAGCAAGGAAGAAAGCAGCGGTCGCCGCCTCTTCCTCATCCAAGCGGCGCAGGACGCATTTGCCTTCCCCTCCCCCCTTGTACGATGGCCCGGAGGTCGACTTCGACCTTGGGTCCTTCAGCTCGAAGAGGAAGTGGAGGCTGGTGGACGAGGATGAGTAAGCATCTCGCCTTTCCCCATTTCTGACCCTCAGCCTGTGCCATTTTCCCTGACTTGACCTTGTCTTTGCCGTGACACAGAGATGCTAGCCCAGAGAGTGGCGAAGAGGGACAAGGCTTTGATGGCGACAAGCCCCCAGTGAGCGCTCCGCGCACGCCGGTGTTGGTGGAGATCAGCCCGGATGCCAGCCCTCGACGCAGCGCCCGCTTCAGTACCCAGCATAAGTTCATTACTCACTCCTCGTCGATGGGCGTTGGTGCATGACTCCTTGGTGCTGACCTTGCCGGGTTCGCTGGAGGAGAGCGGTAGTAGGAGGAGCCGCTGAGGGCCACCCCCAACACGCTGCCCCCACCGACCACGCCGCCCAGAGGGGCGTCCCCGGCAAGGGCACCAAGCACCGAGCCCACGCGCATGGAGGAGGAGGCAAACTTGGGTGGCGGTGGCTCCACCCCGGCAACGAACGTTGGCGGGGTGGGAACCACTTCTTCCCCAACTCGGCACGGGTAAGTGGCTGGCCTCCTGTCCCTGTCTTTTTTTCCTTTGTTCTGAACCTTGATCTTGGCCTCGTTGCATCTTCTGTTTTCTAGATTCCAGACCCTCCCTCGATGGACCAGGACGATATCAACACCGTCATCGGGGAGGTCGCCGAGGACGCCAAAGCCGAGGCCACCAAGATCACGACTAAGGAAGCCGCCAAGTCCACCGCCAAGGGGCCTGTCGGGGGAGCCGGCGAGACCGCTGCCGGGGGTGGCAAGGGGTATGTCGGGGAGCCCGACAAGGCCACTGCCGAGGAGGCCAGCAAGGCCACTGTCGAGGAGGAGCTGGCCGACGACCATCTTGCCTCCCCTACAGCCCCCGCTCTGGGCAAGTACTTGAAGGTGGGCGATGATCTGTTCATCCACCTCCCGGGGACGGCGGGCACCAGAGCGCCAGCCGAAGGGGAGGTGTTTGATGATGAAGCACTTGCCACCGTCGAGCTCCAGGTTTTTGATGAACCGAGCGCGGGCGGCGGCGGTTCCCAGGAGGAGCAGCTCCTCCGAGCCATGAGTGCTAACTTCCAGAAGCTCCAGGCGCTCCACTGTGCCCGCCAAGACAAGGTAAAATCCAGGATGGAGGCGGTGGCCAAGGCAGAGGCGGATTTTACGAGCACGTCCACTACAAAAAAATACACTTCCGTGATGATACGTGTTTGTCACAGTAGGTCGCGTCTTTTGTCATGCATGTACATCCATGACAAATTTATGACAGAATCAAGATAGTCATACCTGTGCTGTCGTAGAAGTGTTCCATGACATTACCAAAATTATCATCACGGAAGTTTCCACTTCCATGACGATAAATCGCGCATCACAGAAGTGCTTTCGTCAAGGGTGACCGACATGTGGCATCCACCATAATGGAACGCCGTTAAGCTATCTGGTCGGGTTTTGGATCCGATAACCCGTTAACAGCCATGACCAATGGGGATTTTCCACGTGTAAAATCATCATTGGCTAGAGGAAACACGTGTCGGCTCATCGTTGGGACAGGAGGCGCCTATGATAGGTCAACACGTGGCACGGCCCAACAGTGGCCCATTCGGTGAAAAAGGCCGGCCCAGTAAAAATTAGCAGCCCGGCCCATATAAGGCCTACTTGTGTCAGGTCCATTTAAGCCCACGGCCCATACGAGATGTGCCAATTCAGCCTGTTAAAGATTTGACACCATTGCAGCCCATCGTCAGTTCGAGCCAGTTAACATCCCGCTATATATTTGGGCTCAATATCGGCCCGATGAGATTTCGGCCTATTAACGACCCATTTAATGGATGGGCCAATTTTCAGGATGTAGATCTTTCGGTCTTTTAGCGTTCCATTTAAATGTTGGGCTAATTTCCGGCCCGGTGTGTCTTTCAGCCTGTTGTTGGCCCATAAATCTGATGGGCCATTTGTAGTCGGACCTGAGTTTCGGCCTTTTAGCGGCCCATTTAAGTGTTGGGCCAATTTCTGGCCCGGTGTCACTTTCAGCCTGTTGACAGCCCATAAATTAGTTGGACCAATTGTAGTCGGACCTAAGTTTTGGCCTTCTAGCGACCCATTTAAGTGTTGGGCCAATTCCCGGCCCTGTGTGCCTTTCGGCCTGTTAACGGACCATAAATGAGTTGGGCCATTTGTAGTCGGACCTTAGTTTTGGCCTCTTAACGGCCCATGCCCTTCATAGTCCAATACCAGCCCGGTTTCTCTTTCGGCCTGCTAAAGGCCCACAACACAGTTGGGCCGTTTACAATACGACCTGACTTTCGGCCTCTTAGCGGCCCATGCTCTTCATGGTCCAATACAAGCCCGTTGTCTCTTTTGGCTTGCTAAAGGCCTATAGTATAGTTGGGCCGTATGTAGCCCAAACTTAGTAACGGCCTGTTAACGGCTCGTGGAATAAATTGGGGCCACCTGTTGCCCGCTTCGATGTCGGCCTGTTAACGACCCGGGAGGTAAGAGGGCCGACCATTAACTTTCGGCCTAGTAACGGTGTAGGATCGAAAGTATGTCTAGAGGGGGGGTTATTAGACTACTTGACCAAATAAAAACTTAACCTTTTCCCAATTTTAGTTCTTGGCAGATTTTAGCTATTATAGGACAAGTCAAGCAATCATCACACAATTCAAGCAAGCATGCAAAGAGTATATTGTCAGCGGAAAGTAAAGCATGCAACTTGCGAGAATGTAAAGGGAAGGGTTTGGAGAATTCAAACGCAATTGGAGACACGGATGTTTTTCCCGTGGTTCGGATAGGTGGTGCTATCCTACATCCACGTTGATGGAGACTTCAACCCACAAAGGGTAACGGTTGCGCGAGTCCACGGAGGGATCCACCCACAAAGGGTAACGGTTGCGCGAGTCCACACAGGGCTCCACCCACGAAGGGTCCATGAAGAAGCAACCACCCACAAAGGGTCCACGAAGAAGCAACCTTGTCTATCTCACCATGGCCATCGCCCACACAGGACTTGCCTCACTAGCGGTAGATCTTCACGAAGTAGGCGATCTCCCTGCCCTTACAAACTCCTTGGTTCAACTCCACAATCTTGTCGGAGGCTCCCAAGTGACACCTAGCCAATCTAGGAGACACCACTCTCCAAGAAGTAACAAATGGTGTGTAGGTAATGAACTCCTTGCTCTTGTGCTTCAAATGATAGTCTCCCCAACACACAACGCTCTCTCATAGGATTTGGATTTTGTGGAAAGAAGATTTGAGTGGAAAGCAACTTGGGGAAGGCTAGAGATCAAGATTCATATGGTAGGAATGGAATATCTTGGTCTCAACACATGAGTAGGTGGTTCTCTCTCAGAACATATGAGTTGGAATTGTGTATGTGTTCTGATGGATCTCTCCTCGAATGAAGAGGTGGAGGGGTATATATAGCCTCCACACAAAATCCAACCGTTACACAGTTTTCCAATCTCGGTGGGACCGAATCAACAAACTCGGTCAGACCGAAAATGTAAACCTAGTGACCGTTAGAGATTTTTGGTGGGACTGACATGCAACTCGGTGGGACCGATATGGTTAGGGTTTGGGCATAACGTAATCTCGGTGAGACCGATTACACAAACTCGGTGAGACCGAATTTGGTAATAGGCTAACCAGAGAGTTGGTCAGGCAAACTCGGTGGGACCGATTTGCTCTTTCGGTGAGACCGAAAAGTTACAAAGGGGAAACACTGAATTTACATTGCAATCTCGATGGGACCGATTCGCTCTTTCGGTGAGACCGAAAAGTTACGAAAGGGAAACAGAGAGTTTGCAATCCCATCTCGGTGAGACCGAGATCCCTATCGGTAGAACCGAATTGCTAGGGTTTGGCAGTGGCTTATGACAAGTGAAACTCGATGGCGCCGGATAGGAAGAATCGGTAGGACCGAGTTTGGCTTAGGGTTTAGGTCATATTTGGATATGGGAAAGTAGTTGAGGGTTTTGGAGCATATCACTAAGCACATGAAGCAAGAGGCTCATTAAGCAACACCTCATCCCTCCTTGATAGTATTGGCTTTTCCTAAAGACTCAATGTGATCTTGGATCACTAAAATATAAAATGAAGAGTCTTGAGCTTTTGAGCTTGAGCCAATCCTTTGTCCTTAGCATTTTGAGGGTTCCACTTTCACATCCATGCCATGCCAATCATTGAGCTTTCCTGAAATAATCATCTTGGAATAGCATTAGCTCAATGAGCTATATGTTGTTATGAATTACCAAAACCACCTAGGGATAGTTGCACTTTCAATCTCCCCCTTTTTGGTAATTGATGACAACATATAGATCAAAGCTTTGACAAATGATAATAAGCATGAAATATATCGTCGCTTTGAGAAGTATGTGATAAGTAAGAGCTCCCCCTAAATTTGTGCATATTTAAAAATTTGCTTTGGACTGCAAATGCACAAGGAATTAGAGTCATGGGTTACTCTTCCATGTCACATACATCTTGGTGGAGCGCTGAAAATGATAAGAATGAAATACATGCACTCATCACCAAGAATAGTGAATGATCACATAAGGTAGGTAAGATGATAGCATTAAGCAAGCATTAAGTGTAGCTTATGATCAAACACATGATCATCAATGTCTCACAAGCAATGACATAGTATCTCAAGCACTCAAAAGCAAACAAAGTTCAAAAAACCACCAAATAAAGCAAGAGAGAAAAAAGCAACACACTCTCTCTCGAAGCCTATGATCTATACATTTTTCTCCCCCTTTGGCAACAAGTTACCAAAAAGTTCCTAGAAAATGCATAGTACTAGATCGACGCTCAGGCTTGATCTTCAGGTGGTGGTGGAGTCCGGATCACTCCAAGGACGAAGGCTTCTGTAGACGCTGAAGTAGACGCTGGAGTTGGAGCTGAAGTAGATGCTGGAGCTGGTGGAACTGAGGCTGTAGCTGGTGCAGAAGTGGTGGCTCTGGCGTCAGCAACTGGCACGGCAGATGACCTCGGACCTCGTGGCACTCTGGCAAAGGCATCAGTGGTAGTCCTGCCTCTCCTCTCCTGCATGTCAACCTGGAGCTGCTCCACTGCAGTCTGAATCTCTGTCACCTTGACATCCAAGTCATAGAACTTTTGTTCCATGATTCTCTCTAGGCTTGCCTGGTTCTGAGTTAGGGTGGCTAGTCCTTTCTCAATCCGCAGGGTGGATGCAATCAGGTAACCAAGCTGCTCTTGTTTGGTTTTCAAGAAATACTCAGATGCCTCCTCTTGAGTTGGCATCTTGGCAGCTTTCTCCTTCCTTGCCTTCTCCTTCTTGGCTTGTGCTTGGGAAGATGATGGTTCATTTTCAGTCATCACAACTTGATTGTCCTCAAAATCTGGACGGATGGGCAGGTGTTCCTTGTCCAAAAAGTATATGCCCGTGCCCATCTTTGAGTTAATGAGCTCCTGAATTTGTGGGGCATACCCACAGCTCCTCTTCTGGTCTGCTGCAGTCCTCTTGATTGTTTCTACTATGAGGCTCATCACCTTGAACTTCTGTGGCACATCAAATACATGAAGCGAATTGATTGCATGGCCTCTGATCATCTTGTGATCTCCAGACTTGGGCAATAAGGTGTGCCTCAGTATCCAATTGATTGTTGGCAGCCCTGACAGAAGATAATGCACTGAGCCAAATTTGAAAGTGTCAAGTGCTTCATTTGGAATTTCCTTGTACTCTTGTACGGCCCATTAACTTAATGGGCCCACTAAAGTTCATTCATGTCTTTAGGCCAAATTAGATAATTTGAGCCCATTATGATGAGCAAAGGTACGACATACAGGGAATAATGTTGCTCATCCAGAATATATTACAGGAAATTACATCCACTAGGCAATCAAAGATTGATGCCAGTGCAAATAAATGAGCAGAACCTAACCATCTACAATGTCACAATCTGCAACCTCAGCACAGATGACGCACATAAGCATGTGGGCAAGTTCTTGCTGCTTTGCCACACTGTCTCTGAAAACATTGATTAGTTGTTGTGTCGCACGACTCTGCACCTCTGATTCATCCACCATTTCCATCATTGCTTCAGCCATTAATTGCTTCACAAACATACATTTATTCCGTTGCATTCGAGACAAAGGATACTGAATAGATTCAGATGGCGATTTTGACAGGCTTGTATTATTGATAGTGGAGAGTGTCTTGACCACTGCATCATAACATAAATTAGGTCGGGAACTGTTGGTGTCAAAACCGACGGATCTCGGGTGGGGGTCCCGAACTGTGCGTCTAGGCCGGATGGTAACAGGAGGCGTGGGACACAATGTTTTACCCAGGTTCGGGCCCTCTTGATGGAGGTAAAACCCTACGTCCTGCTTGATTAATATTGATGATATGGGTAGTACAAGAGTAGATATACCACGAGATCGGAGAGGCTAAACCCTATAAGCTAGCCTATGGTATGATTATATGTTGTGGTTGTTGTCCTACAGACTAAAACCCTTCGGTTTATATAGACACTAGAGAGGGCTAGGGTTACATAAGGTTGGTTACAAAGGAGGAGATATCCATATCCGTATTGCCTAGATTGCCTTCCACGCCAAGTAGAGTCCCATCCGGACACGAGACGAAGTCTTCAATCTTGTATCTTCATAGTCTAACAGTCCGGCCAATGGAGATAGTCCGGCTGTCCGGAGACCCCCTAATCCAGGACTCCCTCAGTAGCCCCTGAACCAGGCTTCAATGACGATGAGTCCGGCGCGCAGTATTGTCTTCGACATTGCAAGGCGGGTTCCTCTCCAAATTCCGTGTACCTATCGAAATAGTGTCCGGCCTCTTGTGAATGTTGCACTCCTTGGCTTCCACGCCCAATAATGGCCACTTTCCACGTGTCGAGCGAATGTGAAGAGCCAGGGTGTTTTTACACTTACCCCCTAGCTGTGTGAATGGCTACCTATTAAAAAGACGAGGATTCAGATCAAAATCACACCATCCTCCCTTGGCGAGCCTTCATCGGAGCGCATTCGACAGAGATCCATTCTATCATGGCCGGTCGATGCAGCTCCTCCTCTCGCCCCCTAGCCCCAAGCCTGGAGATTGGGAGAGATGTTCCGTCCCGCACAGCAAATTAGTGATGCTTCAAACCAAGGGATTTCTTCCCCCAGCGTACCTGGTCCCAGTTCGAGCCGGGCTTGCCACCTATAATGGCGGAGAGCAAGCGGAGAGCCTTCCCAATCCCTCCAAGGGAGAGTGGGTATGCCTTGTCCCTTATTTGGTAAGAGGGCTTGGATTTCCAATTCATCTGTTTCTCTAGGGGCACCTGGAGTTCTACGGCCTCCAGTTGCATAACCTTACGCCTGCCTCCATGCTGCATATCGCGGGATTCGTAGCCCTTTGCGAGTTGTTTTTGGGCTGTGAGGCTCATTTTGCTCTGTGGAGGAAGTTGTTCTGCCTTGTGCCCCGTTCTCAGAAGGGGTCAATATATCAAGTGGACGGAGCCGAAGTGTGGCGTATTACCGGGACCGGATACCTGTCCGGAACCCCAAAGAAGACGTCCGAAGACTGGCCTTCAGAATGGTTTTATATAGAAGACGTCCCCCTCCCGGATCCTATTAGAATCTGCCTTCCGGAGTTCGACAACGCCCCTTTGAAGAAGCGCCGGAGCTGGCGTCCATGGATCTCCCTGGAGGAAGATGACAGGGACGTTCTTTACCTGATGAGCCGGATAAGTTTTTTAGCTCGATCCGGATTGACCATGACCGAGGTCATGGTCATATGTATTATGCGGGGGGTGCAACCGCTTCAATATAGAGGCCACCCCATGTGGGATTTCAACGGGGACGATGACGCCACCCGCCACGGCCGCAAAGGGCCGGGATCGGCTGCTGATCTAATAAAGATCTTATCCACTTTGTACAAGGGAGAAGAGGAGGAATTCCTTCGTGTCAACCCACAGGGCGGATTTTCTATGTACAATCCTCCGAGCTGGGTAAGCGGAGACTTTTTCTCGCCCATCCATTTCGTATTCCCATAGTTAAGTATTCAGTCTAGCGATTTCATTGCAGGAGCTGCACCAGGCTGTAAAGGAGATAAATAGCCCTCCTCCACAACCCGAGGACCCTAGACGGTCCGTTGACCTGGCCTCCCAGGAGGATCCGGACATATCTATGGAGCTGATCGATGGGGTATTTTACCAATCGAGTAATGACAATGCTTTGGTGGCCATTACGGCCGATTACCCTGGGCTACTTCCAGCCTCACAGGTGACTGAGACCGAAGTCCCAGCACTTCGAAAGGGGATCCGTCCTTGCATTTTTTTATTGCCGTATAACAGCCGTGTTTTGCAGGGGAGGTCCTCAAGGCGGAAGGCCGAGCCTGCAGTGACTAGCCAACAAGGTGCCGCGAGGCCAGGCGGGCTGAAAAGACCCGCAGTCCGGATTGAGACACGGCGCAGCGGTACGGCACGCCGTCTTTATTGCAAGACATTATTCTCAGAGTTATATTAACGCCCATGCCTTCTTTTCAGGAAAAAGAGCGCTCGCTGGACTATACCCGGAGAGGCTACCAATCGCGCCTCCACCAGCCAGGCTCCAAGGCCGGATTCGGAGGCGGGAACGAATATGAGGCGTGCGCCTGGCGCTCCTCTGATAGAGGATGCGGATAAAATGTTCGCCACCAATTCCGAGGTGGAAAGTGCCATGAACCATAGGCGTCACCAGACTGTTCTTCGTGACGCTTGTTTCTCCCAAGAGGCATTGGATGCCTTCAACTCGGGAGATGCGTACCTACGTGCTGCTCAAAATGGTCTAGCCAGAGCCACAGAGCAGTATGGAAAAGACATACGGGTGAGAAAATTTGGTGATTATATATATCAGGAGCCCCTGAGACTTGAAACAGTTAGGATAACTGATTTAAGGATCATTTGTTATGCAGGTTCTTACAGAAAAGAATACTCAACTGTCCCAGGAGATGGAAGAGTGCAAAGCCCAACTTCAGGCTGCACTGGCCACAGCAGGTGAGCCCAAAGAGACCCCCTCTGGTAACATATCTTTCGAATGATAAGTATCATATAGAATGCAGCGTATATGCAGATCTGACCATAAAATTGCAGATGACGCTGGAATAAATCCGGATAAGCAATAGCTCCTATGCCAGCTGAAGGCCGGTGAGAGCGTGCTTGCGAGGGTGAGGCAGGAGAAGAATGATCTCCTAGATGCCAACACCAAGCTGGGCGTGGAACTAAAAGATGTTCATGCCCAACTATCAGACTCTGTTAAGGAGAATCGGCGGCTTCGACGCGACATATTTAGTAAGTGCTTGAACGAACTTTGAAAAAGAGTTCGGCGAGGAAGCTGGCTGACAGAGTTATGTCTGTAGGTATGCTAAGAGGTCATCCTGCCGAGGAAATACCCGGTTCAACGGGTGACCTTCTTCCCGAGCTCTCGCACCTGCACGAACGAGTTCGGCAGGTGATGCAAGGCGTCGCCCAGGCCTTGTGGCCATCCGTCTCCATACCCGAAGGCCTTGGAGAGCTTGCAGAAAAGCTGAAGGGAGCGCGACGGCGCTTCTGATTATGGAAGATATCGGCCTGCCATCAGGGCGCCAGGGAAGCCTAGGCAATGGTGAAGATACAGTACACGAAGGCTGACCCGAACCACATGGCCGAAGTCGGACCTATGGGGCCCGATGGGAAGGAAATCCCTGTGAGCTTAGTGTACGACCAAGTAGAATTGGCCACAAAGTATTCCCAACAGGACTATAGACTAGACAGCCTATTGGATGGTATTGAAGAGGAATTCAACCAGTCAAATTGACTATGTAATTTTAAAGTGACATATATAATGCCTTCTAGCCGGATTGTAGATCGTTTGTCGTGGCGGACCTTTTCACTTCAACCTCGGGACCCAACGGTCCGGAGTGTATTTGAATACCCTCTCGGTTATGTAAGAACCGGGGCATGCGTGGAGACCAGGCGTAGGGGTCATTAGTGCTTTATCAGACAAGTGCCCAACTAGTTGTGTTATATTACATGGGTAGTAAGAAACATCTACCAGGGAGAATAGTTCCGTTAAGGGTTCCTTTCCCTGGGTAAGCATGCCCTAAAGTGCATGTCTGGACTACGATAAGAAGCACAGAAAAAGCATCTGGGGGCAAATATGGATAATAAATAAAAGTCATCTTTTGTTCACCGACCGAATATTCCCTTAAGAACGCTAGCTTTCGGCTTCACCCAGTCTGAGGTACACGTCCGGCTGACCCGGCGGTAACAATCGCAGAGGTGCTCCCCTTATGCCCTAGCCGAATTAACGGGAACATAGGGCATAAATACAAGAGCCAGGCAACCCAGCTTGGCCAAAACTTAAGTCATATCGATGCATATAATGGTGAAAAAAGGTACATGTGGAAGTATAACACATGTGTTGGGCGTGAGGCCCAGGTAAATAATTTAAGCTTCTATGAAAGAAGCCCCCAGGTATGAAGAGTGCGGCTAGTGCATCTGTAATGTACGAGTGATGCACAAGGTGACCCTTGAAGGCCTAGAGAAATAAAAGAAAGAAAGGGAAACAAGACAGATGATGCATATGCAGAAAATGGACAAAGGGAGGGGACTAACATAGAGTCCGGTGCTAGGCGTAGAATCTTCGAAGCCTGGCTACGTTCCATGGGTTCGGCTCGAGTCGACTAGTCGATGCATCCCACAGTCGGTAGGCTCAACCGGTCAGAACTTGGTCGATAATGAAGGGACCTTCCCATTTGGGCTCGAGCTTGTTCTTTTTCTTATTCGGCATTCGTAGAACTAGTTCGCCAACGTTATAAGTTTTGGCACGTACTTCTCTGCTTTGGTATCTGCGAGCCTGTTGCTGGTAAAATGCGGAACGGGCTTTGGCTACGTCGCGCTCTTCCTCCAAGGTGTCCAGACTGTCCTGCCGATCGAGATCGGCTTCTCTTTCTTCATACATGCGCACTCGAGGTGAGTCATGAATTATGTCACAGGGCAGGACTGCCTCTGCGCCGTACACCATAAAAATGGTGTATATCCGGTACTATGATTCGGCGTGGTCCGCAGCCCCCAGAGTACGGAGTCGAGCTCCTCTACCCAGTGCGTGTCATACTCCGTTAAGGAGCGCACTAATCTGGGTTTAATGCCGCTCATTATAAGACCATTTGCTCGTTCGACTTGACCGTTGGTTTGTGGGTGATAGACTGAAGCATAATCGAGCTTGATGCCCATTTTGCTACACCAGAGTTTTACCTCGTCGGCCGTGAAGTTCGTGTCGTTATCAGTGATGATGCTGTGGGGGACGCCGTAACGGTGTACAACCCTGGATATGAAATCTATCACCGGTCCGGATTCGGCTGTTTTAACTGGTTTAGCCTCTATCCATTTGGTGAATTTATCCACCATGACCAATAAGTATCTTTTTCTTGTGGGTTCCCCCTTTAAGGGGTCCAACCATGTCAAGCCCCTAGACCGCGAAGGGCCATGTAATGGGGATTGTTTGGAGGGCGGTGGGTGGCATGTGGCTTTGATTTGCAAAGAGCTGGCAACCGGTGCAACGTTGGACCAAGTCATGTGCATCTGCCCGGGCCGCTGGCCAATAGAATCCTGTATGGAAGGCCTTGCTTACAAGAGCCTGGGCTGCAGCGTGATGACCGCCGAGTCCGGCGTGAATTTCTGCCAAAAGGTTCCGCCCTTCCTCTTTGGAGATGCACCTTTGAAGGACTCCGGTAGCGCTTTTTTTGTACAATTCTCCCTCATGGACCCTGTAGGCCTTGGATCGCCGCACTATGCAGCGTGCCTCATTTTGGTCCCCCGGAAGTTGCTGTCTAGTTAGGTAGGCCAAGAATGGTTCTGTCCACGGGGCAATAATGGCCATTATTTCGTGGGCTGAATGTGTTGTCTCGGTGGCAGAGCCTCCGATTGTGTCAGAGAGTTCGGTATTGGGTATTTTGGCTGGGTCCGGACTGTTGTTACCGGTGTCCCCTTCCCATGCTACGGATGGCTTGAAGAGCCTTTCTAGGAATATGTTGGGAGGGACCGTGTCACGTTTTGCGCCGATGTGGGCGAGGATATCCGCCTCCCGATTGTTTTCCCAAGCCACATGGTGAAATTCGAGCCCCTCGAACCGAGCTGACATTGTTAGGACGGCATTGCGATAAGCTGCCATTTTCGGATCCTTGGCATCAAAGGTCTCCATTTATTTGGGATATCGTGAGGTTCGAATCCCCGCGCACTTCTAGGCGTTGAATGCCCATGGATACTGCCATTCGGAGACCATGTAGAAGGGCCTCATATTCGGCTGCGTTGTTGGAGTCCGTATACATTATCTGTAGTATGTATTGAATCGAATCTCTTGTTGGGGACGTCGAAACGACGCCAGCCCCCAGACCAGCCAACATTTTGGAGCCGTCGAAGTGCATGATCCAATTTGAATATGTGTCTTACTCCTTAGGGAGTTCGGCTTCCGTCCACTCGGCAACGAAGTCAGCCAAAACTTGTGATTTAATAGCTCGCCGTGGCTTGTAAGTTATGTCGAACGGGAGGAGCTCAATGGCCCATTTGGCAATCTGGCCCATCGCGTCGTGGTTGTTTATAATATCGTTAAGTGGTACTTCCGAGGCTACCGTTGTCGAACACTCTTGAAAGTAGTGTCGCAGCTTCTGGGATGCCATAAATACCGCGTACGCTATCTTTTGATAATGCGGGCACCGTGATTTGCATGGAGTAAGGACAGTGGACACATAGTAAACCGGTTTTGAAGGGGGAATTTATCATGAGTTATTGCCATAGTAAACCAAACAGATTAATCATGAGTTATTGCCATATTACCTGGCCTAGATTTACTAGAAAGAAACAATGGGGTTGCCTTGCTGTTTTTAGAGTTTGTCTTCTTTTCTTCAACAGCCTGCACAAAATTAACACACTAGCATTGCTATCATTGGCCAAGTCAGATAATAGGAAAGCAACATTGACACAACGGACGTTTGGGCAACTAGCCTACACCAAATTATCACAATATGGCACAGCTATCATCAGCCAGGTAAGGTAATACGAAAGCAACATTGACACAATGAATGAATGGGCAACCAGAGAAGCACTACAATTCAGTAATGTGCGTGATATGAGATAACACATTCATGCAGCTCAGTACGCAAAACTACCAGGCCGTTTTCCTTACAAAAATCAACATTGGCGCCTTTAACATTTTGCTACAACTAATTTTAGATCATATAAAGGTTAGATTCACGCCGATTAACAAAATACATGTTCATGTAAAAATATAGTGATATACAACAGGTACTTACATCAGCACTAGAGCACAGAGAATTCCCGCAAGATATTTTCCTTGAATACGATCCCAATGGAGGAAGTGTTGTATCGTTTAACCTTATTTTCTAAAAGAGAGACAGGTAAGAAACATGTAGAAAATATGATCAGAATGCTATAAAATTTCATGATGCGAGGATACGCACACGCTTCTTAGAATGGAGTTGACATTCTTTTGCTGGACTGGAGCGGACTAGTTCTTTGGCCACTGGAATCTGCTTATTATCAGTGGGAGTTGGGTTTCTCTATGCTGGAGCAGTATCTATGAAAAATGGAGTTGTTTTATTATCTCCCGGCGTTTGGATCTTTTTGCAAAGACCTGGTTTGTAACCCTTTAGATTCTAACATAGTCGTCTTCCCCTTGCATGCCTTATATAGAAGAATGGTGATTCAGTTATAAAACATGCTATAGCAGAGATGGAATAGGTATTGAAGAATAGAAAGGCATGACATATTGACATGTATTCACTCCATCCGGAAATAAATGGATGGGTCTAGGCGTATTTTAGTTCTAGATACATCCAGTTTTATCCATTTCTACGACATTTAATCCGGACGGAGGGAGTATGATGTAAGAGCTAGGGATACGACAGGACAACACAGTAAAAAACACTGAAAAACCCACTACAGAACCAAATTATTCAAACCCACTGATATGAGATTGTACACTCATGCACCTCAGGATGCAAAACTACCAGGCAGTTTTCCTTGCAAAAATCAACAATGTGGCCTTTAATCATACATTTTGCTACAATTAAATTTAGATCAGATAAAGGTTGGATTCACGCCGATTAACAAAATACATGCTAATGTAAAAATATAGTGATATACAATAGGTACTTACATCTACATTGGAGCACGGAGAATTCCTGCAAGAATCTTTCCTCATAAACGATACCATTGCAGAAAATCCTCTATCTGTTAAGCTTATTTTCTAAAAGAGAGATGAGTAAGAAACATGTAGAAAATATGATCAGCATGCTATAAAATTTCATGATGCAAGGATACGCACACGCTTCTTAGAATTGAGTTGACATATTTTTGCTGGACTGGAGCGGACTAGTTCTTTGGCCACTGGAATCTGCTTATTATAAGTAGGAGTTGGGTTTCTCTGTGCTGGAGCAGTATATATAAAAACTAGAGTTGGTTTATTATCTCCTGGCATTTGGATCTTTTGCAAAGGCCTTGTTTCTAACCCTTTAGATTCTAACATAGTCGTCTTCCCCTTGCATGCCTTGTATAGAAGAATGCTGCTTTAATTATAAAACATGCGGTAGCAGAGAGATGGAATAGGTGCTGAAGAATAGAAAGGCATGACATATTGACATGTATTCCCTCCATCCGGAAAAAATGGATGGGTCTAGGCGTATTTCAGTTCTAGATACATCCTTTTTATCCATTTCGGCAACATGTAATCCGGACGGAGGGAGTATGGTGTAAGAGCTAGGGATACGACAGGACAACATAGCAAAAAAACACTAGTTGAATGTAAAACTATATGCTAACGGAATACGTACAGAAATAACTAATGCAACATACATGTGTATGATTGGGAAAATAAGATGGCATTGCAACAGAGCACTAGAATAGCACTTCAATGTAAAAAACATGGTATGGTAGACACATGAAGTACATACTGATGAATAACAATGCATAAGATATTCAGAAGCATGATGTCCAAATTAAGCAGATGGCATTGCGATAGAGTAGAATGACAGTACTTGAATTTGAAAACATGTTATCATGAATGGAATAGGTACTGAAAAACAGGAAGACATGACATATTTACATGCATGATCAGCATGCTAAGCACATGGGATTGCAACAGAGTAGATACACTCCAGGACATTATATGCATGTTGTACCCATATCACAGACCAATTTAGAGCAAGGACCTTGTGGGGTGAAGAGGATTCATCATCTTTCTGCAAGTCTTCTGAAGAACTGCCTTTACATGTTCCATCATATTGGGTATCATTGACATCAAGTTTATTGGCCTTTACATTCCTCCGTGAGGTTCTTGTGGATATATCAGTGTGTGCAATTATATCTGACATGCATGGAAGACAACTAGTAGTTAGATTTATGTACTGAGTGCCTGTAGGAGACGACATAAATGGTAGGAATGGGGTTAACTAGCAGCAACAGGTCTCATAAACTAAAGGGAGAACACATATGAAAGCTACAGAATATGTATCGTTTGTACTCGAGATTAACTAGGTGGCACACAAAAGTATTAAAGAACAACATAGGAAATACTAGAAGTAGTATAATACTATAATCACCAGCCTGTGGGATAGCATTGGCTGATGGATGATAACTATGGAACAATGTTACCTAAAGAACAAGTATCTTAGCTGAACTATGGAACAACGTTAACTCCTGAACAAGACCCATAAGAGATCAGCATGAATATACAGTGAAATGTGATGATCTATTTTCCATGCTTAGATGAATAACAAAGGCATAAATGTTGCACACAAGTAAGATGAGGGTACAACCTATCTGGCTGCCATCCATACGAGTGAGCATCATGTGCTGACTTATCGATGGCCCTGCAGTTGTTGTGGCTGTGCATGTCGGGCACGCGCATTCGATGCAGGGAACTGTTGAGTGGGGACTATAGCTCCCTTCTGCTGTATGCTTCCCTTGTTGGAGCAGCTGGGGTGAGTCGGAAGACGGTGTGTCTGAAGATGCAAATAACGCATAATGTTAAGAATGACATATCTCTTTGATCTGAAGAAATACACTAAGAGATCAACAACAAGGTACGAGAGTGGTCACACGTCTGTTGACTGAAGACTAAATTGGGGTCACACAATTTTATTTTATTTTGGTACTGTCCGATCTACGCCAGATGGATGGCCGTCTTGTGCCTCCCGTCTGACACTGTTCGGAATCTTCCCCGAAGAGCCAGCGACCAACGGCAGAGCAGCCTGCCTCCGCCGTCCGTGGCCCTGGCCAAAACCCCGCTGCCCGCCCCACCGCACTGCCGTGGTTGCGCCGCCCCCGGGCCAATCCACAAAGACTCCCCGTCATCCAGATCCGGCGGTGGCAGTACCTTCAACCCACGCAACTCTAAAATATAGCCATCTAAGCTCTGTTTCCACGGCGAACTTGCGGCCCCGCACCCTTACGTTAGACACCAACCAATCGACAGCCTAGGAGCTCCGCCGCCTCGAGGGGTGCTGCTTCCCATTGCAAATCGATTGGCCCAGAATAAAAATTCAGACAATTGACGCCTAAATAAAGTGATTTGAGATGAGGGTGCAACCTATCTGGCGGCATGGTGAAGTAGGCAGGTCCAGCTGCCGAGTCGGTGAGGCCAGCGTGGTTGCGGTGGCGAGCGGCGGCAGGGAAAGAGCGATGTCGCGACGGTCGACGGGTATGCCGAAGCAGCGCCAAGACTCTGGACAGATCCGAAGTTGGAGCCGCTCCAGCACCGTGAACAACGGCAGGGGTGAATCGGTTCCTGTACGGTTCACGCGGCCGTCGTCGAGGCAGCACCAGCAGCACGGAGTAAGAGGCACACGGCCCAGTGCACGACGGCAAATGGACAGCGTCTCCGGCATCAGGGAGGAGGGCGGCTGTGAAATTGGTGCGGTGGGGGTGCCATGGAGGTGGGGCTGAGGTTTCGCGGCTCGGGTGAAGGGAGCTTCCCGGGGAGGAGGTGATTTGGCACCCACGAGGTATGAATGTGGGCGGGCGGGAGAAATTGGGAGGGGAGTGGAACCATGTCTTATGGACGCATTTGTCTGAAATGTGAGGGGGAGTTATAGTTCTACCCTTCCCTATAGGCTTCTTGGCTTGGGTCTGTGTATTGAGGGTCAGGGATAGTAGAGTAACTTTGCTTCTCTGGGCGGGAGCGATTTAGGGTGAGGAGGGCGTGTTTTGAACTATAGTGGGCGCGAGCGATTTCGGGCGAGGAGAGCGTGTTTTGAAATAGTGGGCGCGAGCTATTTCAGGCGAGGAGAGCATGTTTTGCCGACCATGGTTTATGAATTATTCGGCACATGTCATTTTAGTCGAGGAGAAGGCGCGCTTGGATGAAGTTACGAACCTACCCTCGATGTACAACGGGCCAATTGATGCGTGTCCCACATAGAACGGTAATTTCACGTCTCCCATTTATTTGCTTGGGCGAATTCCACCGAGTAGAGAGGATGTTTAACGGTTCGTTCAAATTTTGGGAGAATGAGCATCCACGTCTACTTACCAAGTCGATTCGGATCAAATTTTGAAATATTAGCTTGCCACTTCTTTTTTAGATGGAGAGATGATGCTCAGGAGTAATGTGTTTTTACATGCTCGTTGCTAGCGATTTACTATATGACAAATAGTTGACCCACTCAAAAACGCGAATCAAACCCAAAATGAAATATCTTGATTCAATGAAATAGCTCATTCAGTAGGTCAAAATAGTGAACTAAATCCAAAATTGAACACCTTAATCGAGTAGCATGTTGTACAGTATTATAGTACTCCATGAACATGTTGAAAGTCAAATTAATGAACTTGTTTGATATATGCATATATCCGTTCATGTGTGGATTGCAGACAACATGTTCTCCAATTTAAATATTTGAATGCAAGTTTATATCGAAACATGGTTTATATCAGTCTTTGATGCATAAAACGCGACCTCCCCCTCTCCCGGACTCCTATTCTCTCTCTCTCCCTCTCCCTCTCTATCTCTCTCTCGCCGACAATCATCAATTCCGTCGCTCGCATCCAACACAAAAACCTTGTTCGTCCCTCTCCCTTTCTCTCCATCTCTCTCTCTCTCTCTCTCTCTCTCTCTCTCTCTTTGTGTGTGTGTGGGGGGGGTCTTTCTAGTTCGCATGCATATATACACCATCTATAGGTCTCTCTCGCACACTATGTATGATACTCTAGCTAGTCCAAGCTAGATATCTTGGGTGCACTCATCGTACGCACACAGATTCCTTGGCTCTTTGCCTGTAACTCTCTCACGCACCACTATGTCGTCTCGGAGCTCTTCCCCCCTCTCTCAAACTCTCCATCCACCCGGGTCACACATACACATGCATATCTCACTCGCACTTGATAGGCCCATCTAAAACTCTATCTCTCCCCCTCGTTCTCTCTCCATCTCACACGCGCACACACACAATCTCATGCCCAGCTAGCCAAGTATGATGGTCTCTCACTCAATTGTAGGCACACGCAGTCCCCCCTATATGTATATGACTAGCTAATCTTAGTCTCCATCACAAACATGTGCATGGTCTATCTCGATTTCTCTCGGGGCATCTTTCTATCGTGCACGCACTCCCTCGATCTCCCACCCATATAGTCCCCTAACGATCTCGACGGGATCTCTCTATCACAAACACACCCTCTCTCCCTCCCCATGCATCCATGCCATCCATGTGTCCCTCTCGACCTTTGTTCCTTGTTGGCCACACCTCTATTGGACATGTGCTACAGGGGTGTCTCTCTCCGTTGCAAACAATCACACACTAGCTATTTTTGTGTATCTCCTCGCCTCGCTTTTCCATCTCGGAGATGCATGCGTGATATGTTCGCATAAGAAACGAAAAAACACACACTCTCTCTAATTTATCGTTTGTTGTCACTTTCTCTTTCACACACATACGATTTTTGCACACTTACTCATTCTCCTTCACACGCACTTGATCTTTCTCGGCTGAGGCACTCTCCTCGGTCCATAGCATATAGATTTATTGAAAAGTCAAACATCACGAAGTACCATATACCATTAGATTCACCATGAGATGTAGTTTTGTATGATGTATCTTTGGTATTGTAGATATAAATAACATTTGCGTAAACCTGATCAAAGTTTCCAAAGTTTGACTTCTAAAAAATTTACATGCACTGCATTATCGAGCGGATGGAATATCTCTTTCCTCCTCTCAGCTATCTGACGCAGCACTCAGCCTTATCGGGGCTCCTCAATCTCTCTCAAACTTTATTGGTCAGTTTGGTTCGTGACCTGACCCTCATGCCTTGATGGCCGGTACTGCCTGGTGTGGACGTGAGATGTAAAATATTTCTGCCTGGCCAGGCTTGTGTGGTGTTGAAGCGTTTGGTTCATGCCTGGGCCAGGCAAAGCATCAACGTCCCATCAATCAATCCATGCATCAATTATTTAATGCTAATATCCATCCATGTTGCTGTTAGCCTCGTGGCCACACGACCAGGCGTTCGAAATCGGTCGCCTGGGCCAGGCTACTTGCAGTGTCTGGAGTTCAGCCAGGCTAATTAAAGTGCAAGGGAACCCAGGCCAGGCGGGCTTTCTTTTTCACAGGGTAGCAACCAAACAAGCGTGCATGAAATCCAGCCACAACCCCAGGCCAGGCAAAAGATGCTCAGGACGCAAGCCAAACTGCCCTTATATCTCCCTGGTTCACACATACACATGTCTCACTCGCGTTATACATATAGACCCATCCAACACTCTCCGCCCTTGTTCTCTCTCCATGTGACCCACACCCCCCTAACTACCATAATCCCTCAATCCATCTTAGGTGCAAGCACTCCCCACCCCTCCTAAGTATGATTATCTCTTACTAGCCAACAGGAACACACGTATTGTCTCCTTCCATCCATACGTCTATCTCGATATCTCTCGAGGCATCTTCTATCGCGCACACACCTTGTCACTCGATCTCCCACCCATGTAGTCCCATCACGATCTCCAAGGGATCTCTCTATGAAAAACATACACTCTCTCCTCCCCATGTCTGCATTTTCTCCGTATGTCTCTCTCGACCTCTCTCCCTTGTTTGTCAGACCCCTCTTGGCCACGTGCTAGGGGTCTTGCTCTCTTGGTTCCAATCAACCACACACTATCTCCTCACCTTGCCTCCGTTGTCGAAGATGCATGTGTGATATGTTCGCATAAGACACGCATGCTTTTTCTCTACTTTTATCGTGTGTTGTCCATGTCTCTTTCACACACACACACACACACATTTTTCACTCACACACACACACACTCTCTCTCTTGTTAGGGACTCTGTCACGTCCATAAGCATATGGATGTTTTGAAAAGTCAAACCTCAGAAACGTTTGACCAGGTATATGTGTAGGAAAAACATTTACATCTGGAACAATCATTAGATTCATCACAACATGTACTTACTTCATACTATCATTTATCTTTGGTATTGTAGATATAAGTAATTTCTTTATAAACTTGGTCAAAGTTTCAAAAGTTTGACTTAAAAAAATGTTGGAACTACATTATCGAACAGAGGGAGTAGCTCTTTCTCTCTCTCTCTACTATCTCTCACAGGCCTCCCCTCTCACTCGAACTCTCTATACCGACGGATTATATGCTCACTATGTCAGCGTATAGCTCCGTATATTGTTTAGTTGACCGGTCAACCAATCCACATGCTGCCTTGTCATCTCATGTTATGTATCTTCGTGTGCTGGCCCATGTGGTAGTGGGTGAAAATAAGTAAACTAGAGGCCCATCTGACACGCGGTGAAGTAAACAAAGTTGAAACCACTTGGGGTAGCACCCCACATGCTAGTAAATTGAGGGCGCATTGAGGACAAACTTCTTGCGCGCGAAGGATGCACTCGTGCACAATTCACCACTGCGCGGCAACATGCACAGAAGGACGCACTCGCGCACACCCAGCACACAACACACACCAGCACACGTGTACACCAGCGTCGCTGCCGGTTGAGATGGACGGCAAGGCAGCCAACAAGCGGAGGCGGCTCGAGCCAAAACCGCATCTGGCGAGCCTGGACTTCATCAACAGCCTCCCCG
The DNA here is from genome assembly GCF_002162155.2 of Triticum dicoccoides. Taxonomy (NCBI): domain Eukaryota; kingdom Viridiplantae; phylum Streptophyta; class Magnoliopsida; order Poales; family Poaceae; genus Triticum; species Triticum dicoccoides. The sequence continues at coordinate 668,436,641 of NC_041384.1, forward strand.
ACGACACGCTGCTCATCATCATCGGCCTCCTCCCCACCAAATCTGCCGTGCGGACCGCCCTGCTCTCCTGGCAGTGGCACCCCCTCTGGCACTGCGTCCCCCTCAACCTCACCGTCGACAGCTGTCTCTGCGACGGGGATTGCAAATGCATGGCCGCAGTCTCCAAGATCCTTTCACCACACCCTGGGCCAGCCAAACACCTTGACATCCGCATGTTCAGTACCAACTGCAAGGTCCAACCCAAGTTCGACGAGTGGTTCTTATCCCCTGCCCTAGATCAGCTCGAGGAGCTCAGCTTTGAAGCTGGACGATGTCGCTCTCTACCGCCGTCCGTGCTCCGCCTCACGCCAACGCTGCGCCGTGCCAGCTTCAGCTCCTGCTATCTTCCCCAGATTAATGCCGCACCCGCTCTTCTTCTCCCTCAACTCAAGCAGCTCGACCTCTTCGACATTGTCATCTTGAAGAAGGCTATGGAGCACCTGCTCCGCAGATATAGTGCGCTCGAGTACCTTCGTCTTGAGAAGATCCATGGGTTCATTAGCCTCCACATCGCCTCGACGAATCTCCGGTGGATTTATGTGTCTTGCTGGCCCCGCAACAAGACATCAATTGGGAAGAGATCACTCCAGCTGTTCCATGTTATGTTCATTGAGAATGCGCCTTTCCTTGAGAGATTGCTTGTATCGGATCTAGAAGGTCCAACAAAAATCAGGGTCATTGACGCGCCGAAATTGATAGTGTTGGTGTACTTGTCTGCCAAATTCTCCGAACTCTTTATTGGATCTGTAATCGTTCAGGTACAGCACTCATCTTCTTCTCCGTCTTCTTGAAATTCACATTTTTAAATTTCTTCTTGATGCATTTACGACCGTCTTCTAGAAAATGATTCCCACAAGCTTGACCCAGTCCATGTGCATAGTGAAGATCTTAGCACTAAAATCTATCAGCCCCAATCTGGATCAAGTTGTTGGATTCCTTACATGCTTTTCATGCATGGAGAAGCTACTCATCGAGGTGAAACTTCTTTCCTATAAGTAAACGGTAATCACAACATAGCTCAATTTTTTCATAATTTTCCCAAATTATGATGACAAGTGTAGTGTTCAAAACTGCATCTACGCACTGCACCGAAAGAAATGTTTTTAGTATTTTTTTCTCACATGATCACCTGCATCGTTTTTATGTTGTACTACTATAGTAGCCTAGGCTAGTGATAGTGGAAAGTAACTTAGACTACTCCAGTAACTCTATGGTTACCCTAAGAGCAAGTACTACCTCCATCCTGGTTTACTCTTCCAATTTTGTAGTATAAAAATTTGACCATAGATTTAACTGGCAAAATGTTAATGCATGTCACTAAGAACTATATCGTTGGATTCATATTTGAACATAATTTGAAATGGTGTGGCATTTTCTTAGGTAAATCTATGGTCAAAATTTTATACTAAATACGAGGTATTATTACAAAAGTGGGCTATGTAGGCCAAAACATGTGCCAAATTCACTTGTGATGCATTTGGCATTGATGCCCCTCCATTTCTCACTTCGTGTCCTAATCTGGATCACCTACTTTGCTTCGGTGCCAAATTAACTCACGCAATGAAAAAACACTGCGTGGGAGAGAGAGAGAGAGAGGACTGAGGCAATAAAAAAACACTTGTTTGGGAGAGTGAGAGGCTGGTGTAGTTGGTTTGATTGATTTGTTTATACATGTGGGTCTGTGTGCACAGCGGTGCCAACTCTCTCACATCGCGAGAGCGGTGCCAAAATCTTTTGATTTGACATCGATGCGTGTTATGTGGCATACTTTTGTGAAATATGGCATCGGCCACATAGTGGAAGGCAATAAATGCCCAAGCTCTTCACGTGCTCCTAGTTAAATGAGAGGAGACAGAAAGAGGGAGAGAGAGAGAGAGAGAGAGAGAGAGAGAGAGAAAATATCACTAGCCAGCCAACCCTATCGTATGAGCGAATGATATTGGTACCTCTTGATGACACGGCAATCTTATGTAGCCAGCTGCTCTAATATGTTCTCTTCTTTTGCAGATAAAAAGACCCGAAAGTGAAAAATGTGCTGCACTATAACAATCTCATCGAATGCCTTGATCTCCATCTTACAGAAATTGATTTGATCGACTACCGAGGCAGCACATCTGAGATTAAGTTGGCCAGGTTCTTTGTTCTGGAGGCAAGTGTGCTCAAGGTAATGAGGTTTGGCATTCTCTGGCGCAACAATAAATGGCGTGCTGATAACCGCAAGCGTCTAAGCCTAAATGACAAAGTCTCTGCAGAAGCTGAATTTGTTTTCAAAACATCAAGTGGCCAGAGACTCGAAAACTTATTTGCCCATTAGTGACTTGTCAGGGTGGTGGATTTTAGTTTGTACAATAATGCTGCATCCACCTAAAGTAACGAAAGTTCTTACGTAAACTTCCTAGTAATTCCCTCTTCATGGGTGCAGCATTACTCCTAACATTTGTAATATCAGTTTGAAACTTGTAATATTGCCGTGTCCTATTCCTGCATTTTCAAAATCCTGCGAATCAAACAGGTCCTGAGTTGGTGATGATGTTGTGCCTCCCATCTTTCACCAATAGCCGTCGGATCTAGATCCGATGCATACAAACCAAGCTTCTCCATTTTTGCAAAAAGATGCCCGCACTTGTTCCCTATTTACAAACAATTCCTTGTCTCTCACAATCAGCCTCATCTCCTCCCCACCACATATAGGAGTAGAAGGCCATGGAGAAATCTGGCGCAATGGCCGCTGCCGGAGCCGTCCACCCCCAATCTTGGTGTTCCGTGCAATGCACGGGTATCTACGCACGGGAAATTATGTCGAACAGGGCTAGTTGTAAGCAGGCTAGCTCTACAGCCATGATGATAGTGACTGCAGACGGTGAGGCTGACTATGGTATGCCGAACACGACGCCTATACTCAGGTGTCATCTCTGGCGCAGGGTCTTGTCACTTCACTGTGAGGAGCAGCACGTAATAATTTGACCAACGGGTAGTACAGTGCTAGTACTCCTACTACTACATTGGTAGTACTACTACTAGTACTAGTAGCACCACCGTCTGGATTTAGGAGTACTACCACGTCCATCTGGATTTTAGTATTTGACTAGCAATATCTAGTAATGCATGTCACCAAAATGTACTACTCCCTCTGTAAATAAATACATGGTGTTTTATTCCTATCGGTGAGAGAACTTAATGTTTTTTTGCTACTCCTAACTAGAGTACTAATAGGATTACATGCAATGAACTAAACACTGCATGTCATGTTTGGTAGTCTCAAGTCATTGAAAGCATGCACGGCCCACATCTCTCATTGGTTGATATGTCACGAAATAAGAAACAAGGAGGGAGTTAATGCATCGTGCCTAAGTATTTTGGGATTATTTGGTTTTCGTAAGGTGACTTACACAACATTTTTGTTTACATGCATTAACATTTTATTAGTTAAATCAAAGGTCAAAACTTGGCGCAAAATGCAAAGGGGACCAATAAACCAGTAAACATCAAACTTCTCTCGTTTGGCCCCAACTAGAGGTCCGGTGAGATGACTATATTGAACCGGGACGGAGGGGGACGCAACTTCATTGACTTACGGCAACTGCCTTTGGGTGAATGACACGTGGCCCCAAGGGGTGGCTGGCCCACCTATCATACAGCCGAAGGCAGGTGCAGTAGAGGGCCGAGGAGTAGTATGAAATCCTATGCACCTACGCACGCTAACCAAGGGCTGAGTGATCACTCGAATCGCAAGATCAGTTGACTAGAAGCTATGCTAGACCCATGGAGGCGATGAGCGCGAGCATCAGCCGGCTGTGCCAGATGGTCCATGATGCCGGCCTGCGGGACACCGAGGAACGTCTCTAGGTAGTATTGCTTGAGGCCGCCAGGGCGAGGGGCCGCTTGGACGACAGCTTCGTCTCCTTGTTCGATTAGGTCCTCGTCGGTTTCCTCGACAAGTTCACCATCGTCAAGAAGCTTGCGGACGACTTTGACGTAAGCCTCCAGCCGACGCGCCCAGGCTCTGTGATGCCCGCCACCCTCAATGGCCACTATGGTAACAACCTCTTCGACACACTGGTGGCCCTGCGACTACTCGCCATCGCGCCGGAGAATGTCCACCTCGAGGTCGCGCTCGCCACGCAGCACGTGGCGCAGCAAGACACCATCGACATAATCACCCATGTCTATGCGCAAATCATCCACAAGGACTACTACATGCAAGAGGAGGACGATAGGACGTTGGCCTTCTTGGAGCACAGGGCAACCTTGGACGACACTGTTCAGAAGCACGTTGAGCTCGCCGCCAACACCGCTGCTCCTCACACATCGGTTGGTGACCCGGCGCACTAGGGCGTGAGGATGTCGTTGAACGTTGATGGATCCGTATGTATTTTTATCTTTCCGTCAAATCCATGTAGTAGTATATGATACTACAGTAATTATCTTACCTTTCGCATCAACTTCATAATTTTCGTACGTACTCCATGCATGAACGGCGCCAGAACCAAACTTCTCATTACTCTAGGCAAAATTGTTATTTTCTATCTATCGGTCGCGCCATGGAGCATAACCAAAATTTACCAAGTTACGAGTTCAAAAGGAAAAGCCTGCCATGTTCACGTTGCACCCCACATGGTTGCTTCGGCACGCCGCTCAAGCAGGAATGCGTGCGGTGTTGCATTTTCACTTACAAGTGGGACCGCAGTTGAGCAAACCGACTATTGGCAAACCCCCACCCCGCCCACCACACGATGGCTGAGAAAACAGGAGGGAGAAGAGATGGCTGTAGCATGGACCCCAAGAAAATTGGTGTCGGATGGGACTCGTGTGGGTGGCGTGTGCCGTACCGCTGGACGTGAATGCTAGTTATGGCCCATGCCACCCCATTATATCGAGCCTATATCGAGGTACGTAGAACAAATTTCCTACAGTCTGTGCTCAGCCCTCCTTTATCTCTCTTCTCAGCCAGCCAGTGGATGCGCGGAGCCCATCATCTATTTGCTCACATGCGGCCCCACATGTCAGTGAAAACACAAGAGGACCCACTAAACCTGCACATCTTTCACCTCGACATGCTGGTGATGAAAAACAAATCCAATAAAGATCTTCGGTGGCCGCTTTTGGAGTTACTCAAGAGTAGTAAGATTCTATTTACAGTTTAACCCAAGATGCACATCTCGTGCCTTCAACTACCACTCTATTTTCTTTCATGACACGACCCTGATGCTGGATGTCCCACGTGTCGGCAAAAGGAGGAAGAACCCGACCAAACCTCCGGTTCTGCTCTCGGATTAGACTAGTTGTGCTAACTTAAAAAATTTATTATGTACTCCCTCCGTTCCAAAATACTTGACTTCCATTTGTCCAAAAATGGATGTACCTATATACTAAGACATGTCTAGATACATATATATTTTGACAAATAGAAGGCATGTATTGTGCAACGGAGGGAGTAGAATGGATGCAAGTTTTTGTATTGGGAAGAAGAGTACATCCATATATTGATAGAGCACAATTTAGTAGATGTTCTATCACTTTTAGCTAGCACAAACGCAAGATCGAGCCTCCGCAGATCAACAATGGATGGATCGAGAAGGCACTAATCCAACTTACAGGAGTAGTAAAATGTATTCTTGTGGTTCTTGTTTTCTTTGGTCTTGCTTTTCTAGTCAAAATTATCATTGGAGTTCGTGCAAAATGGAGGTGCGTTTGGGGTCATGCGTTGGAGTTGGCCTTACAAGTGGGACCGCAGTTAAGGAAACCGACTATCGGCAAACCCCCACCTCGCCCGCCGCGCTATGGCTGAAGTTAGAGAAATGACGAGGTTGAAGAGATTGCTCTAGCACAGACTCCAAGAAATAATATGGTGTCAGATGGATGTCGTGGTGGTGGCGTGTGCCGTACTCCTGGACATGAATGCTTGTTCTGGCCCATGCCACCCTACCACTCCTACTACTCCCTCCTTTCCGGTTTATAGGGCTTATCTCAAAAAAATTTAGTTTTTCCATTTTATAAGGCTCAATTTGGTTGTTCCCCATCACATGTTCAGACTTCAAGGTGCATTAAATCATTGCATGCAAGTATTAAGAGAAAACTGACCAATGCATGCACTTTATGCATGCATGCATTGCGATTAATGCATTCGTAAACATAATTTTTTGAGGAAAACAAGAGCATTAATTGGGTGCTTTTGCAAACTACAAAAAATATTCCACCACTCATCATCTACCTTGATTGGTGAGATTTTTGAATTGAGCCTTATAAACCGGAAAGGAGGGAGTATATAGTATACTAGTATCGAGGATTCGAGGTGCTAGTTACGTACAACGAACACATTAACATATGGCTACAGTAAAAACACCCGCCCGACGCGCGAAGCATGTGAAGCTAGTACAAATAGTGTACTACTATTGTTGATTGGCCTCATTCGATAACCTGTTGCAATGCACGTACAATTATGTATTCAGAAAATATTATTTTGCCTCGTCGCACCACTCACTAAGAGAAGCGACTCGAAATCCAATCATAAATTTTGTAAGTTTATCACAGGCATATCATTTTATTACATACAACAGGTCATCAACCCACATCGACAACGAGGATACATTATAAATACTAAAGTTTTCACCACACAACAAATAACAAGCCATGATATGAACTTCAACTCAACCATTCCGCGGCGTTGGAAACGCTTGCTTTGAACCACAAGTGATTCTCTGGAACGGGCCATCTGTTGCCGATCTGGAGACCAACACAGGACTGATCATTCAGGCTGAAGCAGCCTACTATATCAGTACTAGGGTAGGGAACCACCCAAATGTCCGAGGTATAGACACAATTGCTTCTCATAAATGTGTCAACAGCAGTTGGATCGCCTTTCACCATCATCGGATAGTTTTGTCCAAGGAAGAGCGAGTTTTCTCCAAGACTATCAATTCTGCGCCAGGGAGAAGGAGTTGGCGCTAGCACACTAGTATCCATCCCGAATACCATGCAATGGGTGTTGGAATAGGTCCGAAGAGTGCGACCATGGGAGACACCCGCTTCCTTAGCAGTAACATCATCAGTGGGCTGCATACACACAAGAAGAGGTGATCGATCAGAATTAGTTGCCAGGCGCCACAGAGTATATGGGCGTTGCTCGTGATCATCACCATCGGCATCTCCCCCTTGGTTATAAAATTTTTCAAGTATAGGTGGTGGGATGTTCACAGGACCTTGGAAACACAAGAAGAGGGTTAATTAGTAAAGGGAAACTTGCTAACCCGCATGCATGTGGATGAAACAATTATAATTACGGTGGAAGACAAACGTACCGAAACTACTAGGATGCCATGCAAAAACAGTGCCACGAGTGGTGGCAGCAAACACAAGGCCCTCGTATTGAATTGCATCATAGTACTCATCCGTGTACAGAAACTAATTTTTGAGCAATATCCATTGAGTCGAACCATGAAGGACGGCAACAAGCTTGTAGAAGATAGCAACAACTTGATAGTTGCTGTAATTCCAAGAGCGGTTGGGAACTCGACAAATTGCTATCTTCCATAGAAGACAGTCACCATGATCGTATTTGAACGTGCGTACATTACCGGTGTGCTCAACATCTGGGCAGTGTGCTGAGATTTTTGGAAGTGGAACCCGGTGACGAGTGTACACATTCACAAGTTCCCACTCGCAGTTGGTCCCAATGTAAACAACCCAATCTCCATTTGCGCCCGCCTAAGCCTTGCCCTCAAGCAATGGCATCTTAACATCATATGTATCATTATCAAGCGGCATCAACTTGCACAGGGCGAGGCCTCCGTCGTGCCGGCGCCAGTCATCAGGGTCATGGCGAAGAAGATAGGGGAGATCAAACCGCTCCTTGACTCTTGGGTTCCTTGCAATGATGTTATTAGTTGAGTCGAGGATGGGCTTGAACGAACTTGCCATGCTAGCCAAGGTGATGACGTCGCACCGATCAATGAGTTCCTCCACCACGTCATCTTTTAGATCGGGGCAAGAATAACGGGGTTGTTTCCGGCCTGTTCCCTCCATGGAGAAGACGATCGAACAATGGCAGAAGAAAGGGTGAAGGGTTGAAGGAAAATGGAGGAGGGAGAGGAAGAGCATGCGACAACAGTTCCAAATCGAGAGGGAAAGGCAAAGAGTCAGTAGACGGTTGCGAGTTTGCCACGGTTCACGAAGAGGCGCCCCGGCCTACACGTCCGTTCAGAAATACTCCTACTACTCGCCGTCGTCTCACTGATATGTTGGAACGGGACCACATGTCAACGAAACATGGTGTGTAATTTCTCGTGCAAAATGCGATCTGGCCGTGTTGGCCCGAGGTGCCGCATTAGTTATCGGCCTTTATTTTTTTAATGGCGTGCCGATCAGTTTTGAAGCACGACTAACTGGTACTGTATGCAGAGAAAATGGGTTGTATTTGTCCTCCACGGTTTAGAGGCTGACTTGTGGGCCTAGCAAGTTGACACGTACACAATCAGGAGATGATTGTACGTGGAGAGGATGACAACAGGGACCCGCCAAGGTCATGGCAGTACGCAAGCAAGTGCCTCCTTATTTCGAGCCAATAAAAAAATGGCTCTTCCTAGTGGATTTCTGACATCTGGGTCCCATGCCATTGTCAACATAGTCAATAAACGAGAGAATTGCACAACAAGCGGCTGACACCAGGGACCCAGCAGCTCGCCCAGTTATTTTTGTTTTGGGTTAATTTGATAAATGCCACTCCAAATCTGGTGTATCCGAGAAATGCCACTTCAATTTCCAAACTTCAAAAAATGCCATTTCATGCCATTTCTAGTGGCATTTTTCGAAGTCTGGAGTGGCGTTTTTCAAAGTTTGCAAACTGCAGTGGCATCTTTCAAAGTTTGCAAAAATTGCAGTGGCATTTTTCAAAGTTTGGAAATTGCAGTGGCATTTTTATGAATCGCCATAATTTGAGTGGCATTTATCTAATTTGTTTTTAAGACGGAAGCAGGGTGTCAACTGGGCTGTGTGTGATTTGTCTAGTAAGTCGCTTTATCAGGCCTGTTGGGCTACAAATCTTTCAAGACAAGGAGAGCTTCATTCGGCTGGCTGAGAAAATGGCCTATCAGTAATGAGAAATGGGCTGTACATTTTTAAAACACATCAAACCGGAAATTATTTTCAAATATCTTTTTTTCATTTCGAGATTATAAATTGCATTGATTTTTATGCATGGACAATTTATTGGATTTTATATTGATATACATTTATTTTTAAAATCAGTCTGAATGTGACTCGAAATTTCGGGATTTTTTAACAGTTCAGACCGCACCGACATATGCAAAATTTCGTATAATTTTTTAACCGTGGCCACAATATGGGCTGTAAATCTTACATAAAGAATATGGGCTCCAAAAAACCCCGTAAGAATTAGCAAATGGTCTGTAAATTATTTGAAATAATGGCAGATGAGCTGTATGCTGTTTTCCACAGATTTGAGGCTTTCCACAGATGGCCTGTATACTATTGGATGTCCATCCAATGGTCGTCGTGCTTCTTCAATCTCCGCTCTTCCTGCTCCAGCCGCTCAAACAAGCGCTGGCGGGACTGCCTGCTCCCTCCTCCCCGTGGCCGGCTGTGCTGCCGCGCAGGCCACACCGCCCCACCGTACTCCCATCCCGGCCTAGCCATCCCTCTAGTCACCCACACCTGCTGTTATTCTCCGGCGACGGCAGACAAACCAGTAAACCCTCGTATAGTCGTACTCCCCTCCACGTGGGAAACAAAAACAATGGTCGAGTCTTCCCTGCCTCCGTGTCGTTCCCTTCCTAGGCCTCGCCGTCGTCCACCACCCTGGTGCTCTCGGCATGGCGTGGTCAGCATGGTCAACGACCGACATGCATCTGAAGTGGACTGTACGTGGAGAGGCTGACAGCTGGGTCCACGGCCGCACGCAAGGAAATGCCTCCTTATTACGTGCAGAATAATGATTTCCTCCACCTGATATCTGGGACCCACCGAAACGGCCTCTGTATTTCATGAAAAAAACGTTACCGCCGCTGACAGCTCGGACCCACCAGCTATATCCTCGCACGCAAGGAAGTGCCTCCTTATTATGCACAAAAAAATGAATACTCCCCCTGCTAGCTGGGACCCAGTATAGTGGGCCTACTAAGTTGATGGGGACGAAGGGCTTTTTCAACTTAGTCAATATGCACGATTCTAGCTCGACTGACCGTACGATGTCCATCCAACGGCCTAGTGCTTGTTTAACCTCTGGTCTTCTTGCTCCAGCCGCCCAAAGCGGCACCGGTCGTGCCGCCTGCTCCTGCCTCCCGTGGCCGGCTGTGCTGCCGCGGAGGCCTCACCGCCCCCATACTACTCCCACCGCTGGCCAGGCCATCCCTCCACTCCACTCACCCACACCCCCTGTTATTCTGTGGCGACGGCAGCGCAGCCAAACCAGTGAACCCTCGTACTCCTCTCCGCATGGGCATCCACTGCCGCGTCTTCCCCGGCTCCGCGTCTTCCCCTTCCTAGGCCTTGCCGTCGTCCACCGCCGTGGTGCTGTCGGCAAGGTGTGGTCAATGTGGTCAACAACCGAATTCCATCGGAAAAATACTGTACGTGGAGAGGCTGACAGCTAGGTCCACGGCAGCCGCAAGGAAGTGCCTCCTTATTACGCGGAAAATAATTATTCCTCCACCTGACAGTAGGGACCCACCGGACGCCCACCGGTATATCGCGAAAAAACGTTTGCCCCTGACTGCTGGGACCCACCCGACGGGCCACCGTATTTCACAAAAAAAACGTTCCCCTGCTGTCAGCTCGGACCCACCGGAAGTGCCTCCTTATTACGCACAAAAAATGAATACCCCCTGCTAGCTGGGACCCACCTTGGTGGGAGGCTGACTTGTGGGCCTACTAAGTTGACGGGGATGGAGGGCTTTGTCAACTTAGTCAATATGCACGATTCTAGCTCCAGTGACCGTACGATGTCCATCCAACGGCCGTAGTGCTTCTTCAACCTCTGGTCTTCTTGCTCCAGCTGCCCAAACCAGCGCCGGTCGTGCCTCGTGCTCTTGCCTCCCGTGGCCAGCTGCGATGCGGCGGAGGCCTCACCGCCCCCTACTACTCCCACCGCTGGCCAGGCCATCCCTCTACTCACCCACACCCCCTGTTATTCTGCGGTGACGGCAGCCTCACACCGCAGCGAACCAGTGAACCCTCGTACTCCTCTACGCGTGGGCATCCACTGTCGCGTCTTCCCCGGCTCCGCGTCGTCCCCTTCCTAGGCCTCGCTGTCGTCCATTGCCCTGGTGCTCTCGGCACGGCGTGGTCAACATGGTCAAGGAACGGCTTCCATCGGACGTGGACTGTACGTGGAGAGGCTGAAAGCTGGGCCCACGGCCGCAGCAAGGAAGTGCCTCCTTATTACGTGCAAAATAATTATTCCTCCACCTGACAGCGGGGACCCACCGGACGGGCCACCGTATTTCGCGAAAAAAATGTTTGCCCCTGACTGCTGGGACCCACCAGCTACATCTTCGCACACAAGGAAGTGCCTGATAGTTGGGACCCACCTGCAGTGCAATCGCTTGGGTTCAGTTAGAGCCCAACGCCTCGCTCGGGTTCAGTTAGAGCCAACGCCTCGCACACATGTGTGTATGTGTATGAGAGAAGCGCGCATCGCTCGGCCCCTGACCTCCCACCGTAACCGGGAACTCCCCGAAATTTTCCTCCCCCTCGCTTCTACCACGGTTTTTTCCGTCATGGACGGACCAAAGAAAGTCATGCAGCTGCGTCTCCGGCCCGCCCAGGACGAAAAGCCCATTTTCTGTCATGTTTTTTTATCATAGAAGTAGGAGCCCACCACATCTATGATGATATCGGGTTTTGTCACAATTATCGTCATAGAAGTGTCATATGTATGACATAATTTTTTTTGTTCGGCCCAAAATGTCACGGATGTGTCTTTTTTTTGTAGTGGTCGCTGAGATGTAGGTCTTGTTCGGCGAGGCCAGGGATGAACTGAGGGCTACACAAGGTGAGCTGAAGGAGCGCAAGTGGGAGCTCATCCTGAAGCAGGCCGATATCGAGAAGGCCCAGTAGGTGGCGAAGAATCAGGCCACCGCAGATAAACCTGCCCTACAACAGCAGCAGGCCCTGCTGGACTCCCAGGAGGAGGACCTTGACGCTCGTGAGGAGGCGCTCACCGCCACGCTTCGCGGCAAGGACGAGGAGATCAAGAAGCTCATCGCGCAGCGGACCCAGGAGCTGGAGCAGAGGCACAAGGACGCACTCGATGCTCTGGCCCGGGTTCACGCCGGTGAAGTGAAAAAGCTGGAGCTGGAGCGGGAGGAGCTAATGAAGAAGTCCTCGAAGCTGATGGGGGAGAGGGGCACGGCCAGTCGTACTCTGGCGGAGGCACAGGTCGCCATCTCCGACAAGGCCAAACTACTCTCCGAGGCCAATGACTCCATCAATGACCTGAAGCTGAAGCTGGACGGTTTGGGGGGGGAAGCTTTCGGAGGACGGGGTTCGTGAGGAGACCCTGAACAAGGCCCTAGAGGATGAGAAGTGGCTGCGGAGCGATGACGCTGCCGAGCACAAGGATTACGTGAAGGGCGTAAACCTCTAGATCAGCCGCCTCGTCGACGTCGCCGGGAAGCTCACTACGCAACTCGCCATCATGGGCTTGCCAAATGTCAGTTACTCCCAGGAGCCGAACATGAGCCCCAATGCCAGGTTGACCCTGTTCTTCGAGGGCGTCCTCGAAGCCTTGGAGCGGCTCCACTCCAATCGAGCAGCCTATCTGGCCAACGAGTCCCGGAGGCTCTGCCGGGGCGCCCTGACCAAGGTACTCACCAAGGTGGTGTTCTGGAACCTCGGCGTCGACTTTGTCGACGCGCTGGAGAGCTTGCCGGAGGGGACGGACCTCGCGATGCTCGAAGAGCGTACCGAGCCCATCATCAGTTGCGTCGACGGAGTCCAGAGGGTGGAGCGCCAGCGCCGGGACTATCCACCCCATTTCTGATTGCCGCTGCGAGTTCATGACGAAGACAATTTTATCTTAAGTTAGAACCGCAGCAATTATTGATGTAATATAACTTTGTAGTACTTTGAAATGAAGCATCCTATCTTCATGTCCGATCTTTCCTTGTATGTACACGCCCTACGCCTAGTTGGATAGGTTTACCGGCGCGTAAACCAATGCTATGGTGCTTTGAAGGACGAATCCTTAGCAGCCAGCTAGGGGGTGCCTGCTGGCGGGCAAGCCACCCTGCCGTTCTCAGCGCAGCCACTTGAACGGTTGAGCAGACTCGAAACAGAACAAGGGCGTTGTTAATAGAGGAAGGGTACCATCGCGCACAGGTTTTCCATACAAGGGGCAAGGTCTTTTGAGGAGGATAACTTTATATTAAAGAAGGAATTGCTCAAGGTTTCACGTGACTTAGCTTTTCCGTTGCCACGAGAGTGGCTATTGCCGCTGCGGACAGCATTGCCTCGCCTGGCTAACGATGCCACGGCGAGGCTGATCGACATAGCCTCCTTCTCTCGAGCCATGCGACAAATGAGTCGATGAGTTGACTTCAAAACCGGATTTTCACAGCCTACGCCCCCTATCTGGCATGCCCAAGATGTCGGGGAAACGACACCTATGGGATCTCAGGGAATCCCTAGTACGGTTGACATGGCGCAGGGTTGTGGAAAGAGCGGGATTAAAAGATCAACGCGGGGGAATTTTATCCAGGTTCGGTACGCAAATGATGCGTAATACCCTAATCCTGCTTTGGTGTGTTTATCTGGTGTTCTTGGACTAGCTACAAGATGTGCAGGGTCCAAAAAGTCCGAATCCTTCCTCAGTACGCCTCGGGCCTCCTTTTATAGTCAAAGGGCACTAGTAGAAAAACCCCCATTCGTCCCGATTGATAAGGGCCTTTTGTCCCGGTTCGTGAACCGGGACTAAAGAGTCGTTACTAATGCCCTAACCCTTTAGTCTCGGTTCTTACACGAACCGGGACAGATGGGCCTCCACGTGGTTGGTGGGCCGAGCCCAGGCAGGAGGGCCTTTGGTCCCGGTTGGTGGCACCAACCGGGACCAATAGGCATCCACGCGTCAGCATTTCAGGGGCTGGGGTTTTTGTTTATTTCGAAGGGGGGGCGGGTTGGGGGTTTGGGGGGTTTAATTTAGGTGTTTCATATATTGTGTTAGCTAGCTAATTAATAGCGAGAAGTGTCCTCTCTTATGTTCGTGCTTTGTCGACGCTATATATACGTATATATAGAGAGGACTAGACACGCTAGCTAGTAAGCAAATGAAGGAAACAGAAGATCGTCATGAACATATGCATACAGAGAGAAGTGATATCGACCACCTCTCCTTCTCCGAGAGATTGGCCGAACAAAAAGTTCTCGTATATCTATCGACACTACCGGCTACATATATACAATAATTATCTCTTACAATATAATCTCCTAATTATATATGAACACAGGGTCCACATAGCTTTCTCCGTCTTCAGCGATCACGTGGTCAAGGAAGAATGCCGCCAATTCCTAATGGCGCACTAGTGATGCGCCATTAGTAGGCAAAACTGGTGCGCCATTAGTAGCCCTTTTCCTAGTAGTGCCTCTTGAATTGCTCGCATACAATCTGGTGCTAGGAGTTCACCCCGCATCCGAAACATCTAATTTGAACAAGGGGGTCAATACATACATACATACATACATACATATATATATATGAATAAATGAAACTCAACACAAATGATGGTAATAAAGTAAAATTGTGAATATTATTGCTTACGCACTTCATATTGTTCGTCAGAGTACCCCCGTTCACAGGTCGTGTGGCGGATGGACTCGCAAACGTAGTATCCACAGAAATTATTCCCTTGTTCCTGCCACAACCACTTTACAAGAAATAGGGGTCAATCAAACTGATAAGCAAGCATGCCAAATGGTATTGATGAAACTAGCGCTTGAATCACTAGGAGATGCGCGGAACATGTTACTATAGTACTTACTTTCGGGTGTCTAAATTACCGCTTCTTCGGCAGTCCGGAGCTTTTTTGGTGAATTTTCTCCAAACCCTGCCAGACAAAGAAAACAATTACTTGATATCAGGAAATGAACAAAGTTGCTGATAAGGTGGATAATGATCGATTTAACTTACTTCTCGAGCATTTGAGTCATGTCCGCTGATACGTCTCCGTCGTATCTATAATTTTTGATTGTTCCATGCCAATATTCTACAACTTTCATATACTTTTGGCAACTTTTTATACTATTTTTGGGACTAACATATTGATCCAATGCCCAGTGCAAGTTTCTATTTGTTGCATGTTTTTTGTTTCACAAAATATCCATATCAAACGGAGTCCAAACGGGATAAAAACTGACGGAGATTTTTTTGGAATATATATGATTTTTGGGAAGAAAAATCCACGCGAGACGGTGCCCGAGGTGGCCACGAGGTAGGGGGCGCGCCCCTCACCCTCGTGGGCCACCCATAAGGCGGTTGGTGCCCTTCTTTCACCGCAAGAAAGCTAATTTCCGGATAGAGATCTTGTTAAATTTTTAGCCCAATTAGAGTTATGGATCTCCAGGAATATAAGAAATGGTGAAAGGGAAGAATTTGAGAACGCAGAAACAGAGAGAGACACAGAGAGGAGGGGTAAACCCTTCTCCCTTCTTGCCCCTCATGTGCCATGGAGGCCATGGACCAAGGGGTAAACCCTTCTCCCATCTAGGGAGGAGGTCAAGGAAGAAGAAGAAGAAGGGGGCTCTCTCCCCCTCGCTTCCGGTGGCACCGGAGTGCCACCGGGGGCCATCATCATCACTGCGATCTACACCAACACCTCCGCCATCTTCACCAACATCTCCATCACCTTCCTCCCTCTATCTACAGCGGTCCACTCTCCCGCAACCCGCTGTACCCTGTACTTGAACATGGTGCTTTATGCTTCATATTATTATCCAATGATGTGTTGCCATCCTATGATGTCTGAGTAGATTTTCGTTGTCCTATTAGTGGTTGATGAATTGCTATGATTGATTTAATTTGCTTGTGGTTATGTTTCTGTCGTTTGGTTCCCATCATATGATTGCGCGCGTGGATCACACCCTAGGGTTAGTTGTATGTTGATAGGACTATGTATTGGAGGGCAAGAGTGACAGAAGCTTCAACCTAGCATAGAAATTGATGCATACGGGATTGAAGGGGGACCAATATACCTTAATGCTGTGGTTGGGTTTTACCTTAATGAACATTAGTAGTTGCGGATGCTTGCTAATAGTTCCAATCATAAGTGCATAGAATTCCAAGTCAGGGATGACATGCTAGCGGTGGCCACTCCCACATAGTACTTGCTATCGGTCTAGTAAAGTAGTCAATTGCTTAGGGGCAATTTCGCAACTCCTACCACCACTTTTCCACACTCGCTATATTTACGTTATGGTTTCTTTATTTAAACAGCCCCTACTTTTTATTTACGTACTCTTTATTATCTTGCAAACCTATCCAACAACACCTACAAAGTACTTCTAGTTTCATACTTGTTCTAGGTAAAGCAAACGTCAAGCATGCGTAGAGTTGTATCGGTGGTCGATAGAACTTGAGGGAATATTTGTTCTACCTTTAGCTCCTCGTTGGGTTCGACACTCTTACTTATCGAAAATTGTTGCGATCCCCTATACTTGTGGGTTATCAAGACCTTTTTCTGGAGCCGTTGCCGGGGAGCAATAGCGTGGGGTGAATATTCTCGTGTGTGCTTGTTTGCTTTATCACTAAGTAATTTTTATTTGCTGTTCTTAGTTGTTCTTTATCTTTAGTTATGTATATGGAACATGAAATACAAAAAAATTAGGTGTACATGCTACTCATGGAGATGGGGAACCTCCTAAAACCCTCGATGCTGGTTATGTGAAAAATATTATGTAGTACTTTAATAATCCTGAGAAAACCCCATTCAATTATGTAATGGGAGTAACATTGGATCAATGTGAATACTTTAGGGATTACCGCTTGACACAAAAAGGTAAACTATTATGGGATCAAATTCATATATTGAGTTGGTATGCTAGGCAACTATGCTTGAGATATGATTATACTTGTTGCTCTAAGATGAAGGCTCCACACCTTCCCTTTTTATGCGAATTTAATGATAATAAAACCTTAGCTTCTTATGCTAGAGGTATATATGATTACTATGATGTAGAACAAATAGAAGAATTTGTTGCTTTTATGGGTGCTTATGAAATTGAATCTATGTTTAAAGAGTTTGAAGATTTTGATGATTCGGTTTATAGACCTGAAAATTTAGCCATCCTTAAATATTGCTATGAGAATTGTGAATACAATTACGATATTAATGCACTTATTGAGAAAGTCTCCGCTGTCCAAGAAGAGATTAATATTTTGCAGGAATCTATGGAAGAAGAAATTGATGAAACTGTGAGGTCATTGGATGAGAAAGATGAGGAGAAGAGCGAAGAACAAAAGGAGGAAGAGCGGATTGATCACCCGTGCCCACCTTCTAATGAGAGTAACTCTTAAACTCAAACATTGTTTAATTCCCCTTCATGCTTACCGAAGGATGAATACTATGATAATTGCTATGATCCCGTTGATTCTTTTGAAATATCCCTTTTTGATGATGCTTGCTATGCTTGTGGCCAAGATGCCAATATGAATTATGCTTATGGAGATGAACTTGCTATAGTTCCTTATGTTAAACATGAAATTGTTGCTATTGCACTCACACATGATAGTCCTATTATCTTTTTGAATTCTCCAAACTACACTATACCGGAGAAGTTTGTGCTTATTAAGGATTATATTGATGGGTTGCCTTTTACCATTGCACATGATGATTTTGAGGAATATAATATGCATGTTCTTGCTGCTCCTACTTGCAATTATTATGAGAGAGGAACTATATCTCCACCTCTCTATGTTTCCAATACGATAAAATTGCAAGAAACTATTTATACTATGCATTGGCCTTTACTATGTGTGCATGAATTGTTCTTTTATGACATGCCGATGCATAGAAAGAGAGTTAGATTTCGTTGTTGCATGATATATGTTACTTTGTGCTCACTACTAAATTACAAATCATTGTTAATTAAAATTGGCTTTGATATACCTTGGGATCCGGATGGATCCATTAATTGAGCACTATATGCCTAGCTTAATGGCTTTAAAGAAAGCGTTGCTAGGGAGACAACCCGGAAGTTTTAGAGAGTCATTTATTTCTGTTGTGTGCTTTTATAAAGTTTAAATATAAAAATAATGTGCCAAGGTTTGCCTTTAGGATGTTTACATTTGCTTGATGGTTTGTACGGTGCAGGACGGAAACTTTGGCTGTAGTGCGCGACTTTACATTTTTAGCTGGAACGTCAAATGGTTATGATTCTTTTTGCAACGTCTTCCTATACAAATTGTTTATTTTTCCTAATTTTGGTATAAGTTTTCAAGTATCATAAGTATGGTGAATGTTCAGATTATTACAGACCGTTCTATTTTAGACAGATTCTGTTTTTGATGCATAGTGTGCTTGTTTTGATGAAACTATCAATTTATATTAGTGCATTAAGCCATGGAAAAGTTATATTACAGTAGACACAATGCGAAAACAAAATATGAATTGGTTTGCAACAGTACTTAGAGTAGTGATTTGCTTTATTATACTAACGGATCTTACCGAGTTTTCTGTTGAAGTTTTGTGTGGCTGAAGTGTTCGAGATGATCGAGAAGGTCTCAATGTGAGAAGAAGGAAGAGAGGCAAGAGCTCAAGCTTGGGGATGCCTGAGGCACCCCAAGTAAATATTCAAGGAGACTCAAGTGTCTAAGGTTGGGGATGCCCCGGAAGGCATCCCCTCTTTCTTCAACAAGTATCGGTATGTTTTCGGATTCGTTTCGTTCATGCGATATGTGCAATCTTGGAGCGTCTTTTGCATTTAGTTTTCATTTTTCTTTTATGCACCATGCTGGTATGAGATAGTACTTGGTTGATTTATAGAATGCTCTATGCACTTCACTTATATCTTTTGAGCATGGCTTTATAGAATGCTTCATGTGCTTCACTTATATCATTTGAAGTTTGGATTGCCTGTTTCTCTTTACATAGAAAACCACCATTTGTAGAATGCTCTTTTGCTTCACTTATAGTTGTTAGAGCATGGGCATATCTTTTGTAGAAAGAATTAAACTCTCTTGCTTCACTTATATCTATTTAGAGAGATGACAGGAACTGGTCATTCACATAGTTAGTCATAAAATCCTATATAAAACTTGTAGATCACTGAATATGATGTGTTTGATTCCTTGCAATAGTTTTGCGACATAAAGATGGTGATATTAGAGTCATGCTAGTGGGTAGTTGTGGATTGTAGAAATACTTGTGTTGAGGTTTGTGATTCCCGTAGCATGCACGTATGGTGAACCGTTATGTAACGAAGTTGGAGCATGAGGTATTTATTGACTGCCTTCCTTACGAGTGGCGGTCGGGGACGAGCAATGGTCTTTTCCTACCAATCTATCCCCCTAGGAGCATGCGCGTAGTACTTTGTTTCAATGACTAATAGATTTTCGCAATAAGTATGTGAGTTCTTTATGACTAATGTTGATTCCATGGATTATACGCACTCTCACCCTTCCACCATTGCTAGCCTCTCTAGTACCGTGCAACTTTCGCCGGTACCATAAACCCACCTTATATCTTCCTCAAAACAGCCACCGTACCTACCTATCATGGCATTTCCATAGCCATTCCGAGATATATTGCCATGCAACTTTCATCACCATCATATACATGACTTGAGCATTCATTGTCATATTGCTTTGCATGATCGTAAGATAGCTAGCATGATGTTTTTATGGCTTGTTCATTTTTTGATGTCATTGCTACGCTGGATCATTGCACATCCCGGTACACCGCCGGAGGCATTCATATAGAGTCATATCTTTGTTCTAGATATCGAGTTGTAATATTGAGTTGTAAGTAAATAAAAGTGCGATGATCATCATTATTAGAACATTGTCCCATGTGAGGTTATCAAAATAAAAGTTGCCAAAGAAGCCCCCCGAAAATAGAGAGGCTACAGAAGCGTACAAAAAAATGAGAGAAAAAGAGAGAAGGGGCAATGTTACTATCCTTTTAACACACTTGTGCTTCAAAGTAGCACCATGTTCTTCATATATAGAGTCTCTTGAGTTATCACTTTCATATACTAGTGGGAATTTTCATTATAGAACTTGGCTTGTATATTCCAACGATGGGCTTCCTCAAATGTCCTAGGTCTTCATGAGCAAGTGGGTTGGATGCACACCCACTTAGTTTTAGTTTGAGCTTTCATATACTTATAGCTCTAGTGCATCCATTTCATGGCAATCCCTACTCACTCACATTGATATCTATTGATGGGCATCTCCATATCCCGTTGATACGGCTAGTTGATGTGAGACTATCTTCTCCTTTTTTTCTTCTCCACAACCACCATTCTATTCCACCTATAGTGCTATGTCCATGGCTCACACTCATGTATTGCGTGAAAGTTGAAAAGGTTTGAGAACGTCAAAAGTATGAAACAATTGCTTGGCTTGCCATCGGGGTTGTGCATGATGTGAATATTTTGTGTGAAGAAGATGGAGCACAGCCAGACTATATGATTTTGTAGGGATAACTTTCTTTGGCCATGTTATTTTGAAAAGACATGATTGCTTTATGAGTAGGCTTGAAGTATTATTGTTTTTATGTCAAATGATAAACTATTGCATTGAATCACTCGTGTCTTAATATTTATGCCATGATTAGACATATGATCAAGATTATGCTAGGTAGAATTCCACATCAAAAATTATCTTTTTTATCATTTACCTACTCGAGGACAAGCAGGAATTATCCACATAGTCTTGGGGATCTTTTCGTCTTGAGTCTAAGACGGTTACTAGTCCCTGCTCAAGCTTAATCTCTAGGAGAATATAGTGGAAGCTGCGCACGCATGCATAACTCATCAATTACATTACTATAACTTGGACTTATAAGGGAAACCAAATATGCACAAGACAGTAACACTCACTTGAACTTGTAAGGAAAGAGTATTATATCTTTGTTTTCATTTATTACCAACGATCGTAGCAAGTTGGCCTCGGTATCTTCGGCACAATATTTAACCTCAGTTGCATCTATGATATTTGTGTTAATGAACCCAATATCACCGATTTGTCTTTTCTTCAATTCGACGATCTTCGATCTCCATAATATAGTGAGGATAATTATAAATACATGCAATGAAAGAGTTGACCTATATAGAGAGACTTAATGACAGAAGTAGCACTACTTACAGATAGTAGCAAGTGATCGTTGCTTTATTGAGGGCCTTTTGATTGAAAAACTGGAAGAACTCCTCAAATGGAACATTCAATAGTTCAATTCCAATGAGGTCAGGCTCCTCTCTAACTCTCAGCATCAAAGTATTCCTCCCCCAGACTCTCTGCAGGTTTTCATGTACCTATCATGGAATCTTCGCATCATCATTGTTAGAGATCTTTCATCTTTGATGAGAGGCTTCCCGTACTCGTATTTGTGTTCCTCCACCTCCAAGAAATCATAATGTACATCGCCGGGCAGGTAATCTCCAAGATTGCTATAACCGGGCACCATCCTCGGATCATTAGCGATGATGTCGCTAGACACCTTGAGCGGGGGGCATGATTGGTTCGCTTGTCTGCCGAGCTGGGCAATTTTTTTCCCAGCTCGTCGTTCTTTTATCCTTTGATCACTAATAGTACTTCCCGACCGCTCCGCTTCAACAAATTTCTTTGCAATAATGCGATCGTAGTTGCCTTTCGGCGGAGACTTTGCTGGTTTTCCAGGGCAGCCAGAGTGCACTTTGCTTTCACAGGATCTACCTTCTCCTCCGGAGGTGGATGTTTCTTTGCTTTCACCCCTTCAAAGAAGTTCGTCACTTCGGCTCGTGCGATCTTCGCGTTCTCTTTTGGGGTCCTCTCATATGGTAACTTCTCTGGAGTCTTCAGAGAAGGACCGAATCTGTATTGCCTCTCACCTCTGGCTGTACTGCTAGACACCGGCAGAGCAGACGGAGCGGCTGCGGCTGTCTTCTTTCCTTGCTTACGAGGCGGAGGAGAAGGACTACGACGCGCCGGAGCAGCCGGAGCGGCGGCGGGTCTCTTCCGCCCTTGCTGACGAGGCAGAGAAGGAGGAGGATGGCTGCTCGGGCGCGCCGGCGCAGGCAGAGAAGGAGGCGGAGTGCCGCCACGTGCCGAAGAAGGAGGCTGAGTGCCCTGATCACTCGTCGGAGGAGGAGGCGAAGGAGGAGGCGGAGTGCCCTGACTCGCTGGAGGAGGAGGAGGAGGCGGAGGCGTCCAGCTCAAAAGCTTGAGGAGCTCCTTCCAACATAGGCATGGAGTCAATAGACAAGAACCTACCCGAGTCTCCCCTTCACCGGTAGGGTAGTCAAGCTGGAGGTCCTCAAATCCCTCCGTTATTTCGTCCACCTTCACCCTGGCATATCCTTCTGGAATTGGACTACAGTGAAAAGTTGCGCCGGGTTCAGGAGGTCGAACAGAGCCGACAGCCGCCTTGACTTTGAAGTTCTGCCATTGCGTCATAAGGTGGCAATGTTGAGACTCCGTGATAGCATCCACGGGGTAGCTAGCAGGAGCCGTCAAGACATGCTTCGGCTGAAGCAGCTCGGTGGAAGCCACGCTGCTTCTCCGCTGAGATGGCGGGGTAGCTTAGGGGGTAGTTTCGGCAGGTCGCTTGCTGCGAGCTACTTCTCGTTCCTCTAGCGCTTGAACCCTTTCGTGCAGCGACTGAATTTGGGCATGCTCCACTTTTTTCCTCCTCTCCTGGCATTTCTAACCGCCTGCGTTTGGAAAACTAGCCTTCCACGGAACGGAGCCTGGCATGCCTCGTGTCCGTCCAGGGTGCTCAGGATTCCCGAGGGCCATTGTGAGCTCTTCGTTCTCTCTATCTAGAACGAATGTCCCTTGCTTCGCTGCATCGATATAGTTCTTAAGCCTCTTGACTGGTATGTTCATTTGCTCGTCTGTCCAAACGCATTTCCCTGATACAGGGTCCAAGGTTCTGCCAGCCCCGAAGAACCAAGTCCGGCAACGGTCTAGCCAGTTCATTGTCTCTGGTTCGATCCCTTTATCAAGCAGATCATTCTCAGCCTTGGCCCACTTAGGCCGGGCTTTGAGGTAGCCACCTGACCCCGTGCAATGGTGAAGCTTCTTCTTTGCAGCATTTTTCTTGTTTGTCACCGACATCTTCTTACTCTTTTTCGATGTCTTGTAGGCCACAAATGCGGGCCAGTGATCTCTAATCTTCACATATCTGCCGATGAATTCTGGTGTCTCTTCTTTGTCGACAAACGTTTTCAGCTCATTCTTCCACCCCCTTAATAGGTCCGCCATCTGCTTAAGAGCATAAGACTTGATTAATTGCTCTTTAACTGGCTTCTCCGGATCCTCCTCTGGCGGTAGGGTGAAATTTTCCTTCAGCTCAGTCCAAAGATCATCTTTCTGCATATCATTGACATAAGACACCGCAGGGTCTTCGTTCTTAGGCTTATACCATTGCTGGATGCTGATCGGGATCTTGTCCCTAACAAGAACCCCGCACTAAGCAGCAAATTCTTCCTTTGTCTAGATGGGTTCAATCGGCATGCCATCGCGTGCGATTGCTGTGATCTCAAACCTTTCATCTGAGCGCAACTTTTTCTTCGGGCCTCGTCTCTTTACCGAAGTTGTGCTCGATCCGGAGGGCTAGAAAGAAGAAGAATTAGACGAGAGTTAATTAATATGTGTACATACCAAAACAATGAATGCATCAATTAGCTAGTCATCACAGGCTTAACTAATATATTTACCTGGCCGGACTCTGTTCGGTCACCGGAGCCGTCACCACGGGCTCCTTCTTGCACCAGCATTGGGTCACCGGAGCCATCATAATCATGTCTTTCCTCCTCCATTCTTCGATCACCGTAGCCTGCTTCTTCTTCACCTTGTTCTTCCAGACCATCATTGTCGTTAAGATACGACAAGACATCACCTCCGGCTAAGATTATGTCCCCCAACACCTGTTCTTCTTCCTCATCTCGTCCGTGCTCCATTGTTTCTGCAAATATTACAACATGGCAATTATTACACAAACATGACATCATGTGCATATATTAGTGGCAAACGTAGACCTAGCTTATTCCGGGTTTGGGGTGGCCTCGGCAACACTTCAAGGGTAGGGGCACGGCGGGAGGGGGTAGGAGACCGACATCGTTTTTTTCTAGGGTTTGGGTGTCCTCGAGAGTTTTGGTCGAGCGAGAGGGCCGGGGGGTGCTCCCATGTTATAAGTTATCACGGTCGAAGTTATCCAGGAGGGGGTTATATCGACAACGACGACATACATACATGGGAAAATAATGTTATCGGGGAGGGGGTAGGTCGAACCCCCCCCCCCCCTCATGTTGAAGTTATCGGGACACGGGGTATATCGACAACGACATATTCGAAAAAAAATAAGAAGACGAAGAAGAAATAAAAAGAGGAGAAGAAGATATTAATAGAGGAGAAGATTGAAGAAAAAAAGAAGAAAAAAAGAGAGGAGAAGAACTATTTTCTCTTCTTCTCCTCTATTCCTTTCTTCTTCTCCTCTTTTTTTTCTTCTTCTTATTTATTTCTCCTCTTCTTCCTCTCCTCTTCTTCTCCTTTCTTTCTCTTCTTATTTTCCTTTTTCCTCTCATTCTTTTTCTTCTTCTTCCTTTCCTAGCTAGATATGTAAAACTTTTCTAAAAATGTAACTTTTGCATACATACATGGGAAAATAATGTTATCGGGGAGGGGGTAGGTTGAACCCCCCCACCCCCTCGTGTTGAAGTTATCGGGACACGGGGTATATCGACAATGACATATCCGATAAAAAATAAGAAGACAAAGAAGAAACAAAAAAGAGGAGAAGAAGATATTAATAGAGGAGAAGATTGAAGAAAAAAAGAAGAAAAAAAAGAGGAGAAGAAGAAAGGAATAGAGGAGAAGAAGAGAAAATATAATATTCTATTTTCTCTTCTTCTCCTCTATTCCTTTCTTCTTCTCCTCTTCTTTTTCTTCTTTTTTCTTCTTCTTATTTATTTCTCCTCTTCTTCCTCTCCTCTTCTTCTCCTTTCTTCCTCTTCTTATTTTCCTTTTCCTCTCATTCTTTTTCTTCTTCTTCCTTTCCTAGCTAGTTATATAAAACTTTTCTAAAAATGTAACTTTTGCATGGAAAAAATATTTTCTTCTCCAACAGAAAACACATCTCGTCTCATGTCATGTCATCCACATCCATCCATACATCATATATATGATCATCTATGAACAAAAAAACATCATATTCTATATAAAAATCATCATATATATGAACAAAAACAATTATGATAACAAGCATATACATCATCATATATAAGAAATAAACAAGCATATATACATGAAAAAAAACAAGCATATATATATCATCATATATATGAAAAAAAACAAGCATATATACATGAAAAAAAGCATAAGACAGGGAGGGTGCCGGCCGGACCAAGGTGAGGAGGGGCAGGGGCGCGGGGTCGGCGGCAAGGATGGCGACGGCGATGACGTCGACGGGGCAGGGTCACGCGCTCGGGGCAGGGGCGACGGCGACGAAGGGGGCGGGGCAGGGCGACGGCGACGAC
>NC_041384.1:668462372-668512754 GCF_002162155.2 Triticum dicoccoides
GGCGACGGTGGGCGACGGCGACGGTGGGGGCGGCGGGCGGCGTCAGGGCAGCCTGGCGGCGTCGATGTCGTCGGCGTCGTCGGGGGCAACTGCGAATGAGAAGTGAAAATTTCCTAAGTGTCATCTTATATAGCAAAGCCTTTAGTCCCGGTTGGTGGCACCAACCGGGACTAATGCCTCCCTTTAGTCCCGGTTGGTGCCACCAACCGGGACCAAAGGTCTCTTTTCAGCAACCCAAAGGGCGGGAAGCAGAGGCCTTTGGTCCCGGTTGGTGCCACCAACCGAGACTAAAGGGGGGCATTGGTCTCGGTTGGTGCCATGAACCGTGACCAATGCACCCCTTTAATCCCGGTTGGTGGCACCAACCGGGACCAAAGGCCTTGTGCTGCCCCGCGTCAAAAGTTTAGTACCACCTCGCTAGCTAAGAGAGCTCGAGAGTGGTTTATAAGCGCTGCTGCGCCCACCCTCTCGAGCTCCTATGAATTGTAGGCTTTCAGGCCTAACCGTACACTGTGTGCCTATGAGCCTACTCGGCCTCCTGCGGGCCTGAATCCTGGCCCATGATAGGGTTTCTAGTCGTATTCAGGCCGTGGGGGCCCAGTAGATGGCACCTTTTTTTGTTTTCTTTGTTACTTTATTTATTTTATTTTGTTTATACTTACAAAAAAATACGTATTGTTGTTATTTTTATTTATTTTATTAAAGTTTATTTTTAATTATTTTTCTTTTAGGTCACAAATATTATAAACTTTCTGTTAGTGCCATTACTTTTCAAATTTGTTTTCTTTGTTGCTTTTTTTCTACTTACAACAAAATACTTATTGTTGCTATTTTTATTTATTTTATTAAAGTTTATTTTTAATTATTTTTCTTTTAGGTCACAAAAATTATAAACTTTGTGTTAGTGCCATTAGTTTTTCAAATTTGTTTTCTTGTTTTCTTTGTTGCTTTATTTATTTTATTTTGTTTCTACTTACAAAAAAATACTTATTGTTGCTATTTTTATTTATTTTATTAAAGTTTATTTTTAATTCTTTTTTGCTTTTAGGTCAGAAAAATTATAAACTTTCTGTTAGTGCCATTAGTTTTCAAATTTGAATAGTTAAAATTTGAATTCTTTGAAATTTGTGTGAATCACAAGTTTGTGATTAACTTTATTATAAAAATAGTTTGTTTTCCATTTTTTTTCTTTTATTTTTTGCTTTATTTTTTAATTCTTATTGCTTTTAGGTCAGAAAAATTATAAACTTTCTGTTAGTGCCATTAGTTTTCAAATTTGAATAGTCAAAATTTGAATTCTTTGAAATTTGTGTGAATCACAAGTTTGTGATTAACTTTACTAAAAAATGAGCATAGATGCGCTTATAGAGAAAATTCAACCTAAATTCATAGTAAATTTCTATGAATTTCAGAGAAATTCACTCTGAATTTAGGTCAAATTTTATGCATAAGGGCATCTATTTTCACTTTGAGAGGAGCTCAACAAGGCAGAGAGGGAAGGGCTTATAAACCGGTGTGAGCCCCCTTCGGTTGGCGAGGTGGGACTAAACTCTGACCACAACGAGGACCAACACTTTAGTCCCGGTTTGTGGCACAAACCGGGACTAATGGTCATGGGCCAGGGGCGAGGCGCATTGGTCCCGGTTGGTGCCACGAACCGGGACCAATGCCCCCTTTAGTCCCGGTTGGTGGTACCAACCGGGACCAGAGGCCTTGTGCTGCCCCGCGTCAAAAGTTTAGTACCACCTCGCTAGCTGAGAGAGCTTGAGAGTGGTTTATAAGCGCTGATGCACCCACCCTCTCGAGCTCCTCTCAATTGTAGGCTTTCGGGCCTAACCATACGCTGTGTGCCTGTGGGCCTACTGGGCCACCTGCGGGCCTAAATCCTCACCCATGGTAGGGTTTCTAGTCGTATTCAGGCTGTGGGGGCCCAGTAGGTGGCACTTTTTTGTTTTCTTTGTTGCTTTATTTATTTTATTTTGTTTCTACTTACAACAAAATACTTATTGTTTCTATTTTTATTTATTTTATTAAAGTTTATTTTAAATTATTTTTCTTTTAGGTCACAAAAATTATAAACTTTCTATTAGTGCCATTAGTTTTCAAATTTGAATAGTTAAAATTTGAATTATTTGATATTTGTGTGAATCACAAGTTTGTGATTAACTTTACTATAAAAATAGTTTTTTTTGTTTTGTTTTTTGCATTATTTATTTTCTTTTATTTTTTGCTTTATTTTTTAATACTTTTTGCTTTTAGGTCAGAAAAATTATAAACTTTCTGTTAGTGCCATTAGTTTTAGAAAAATTATAAACTTTATGTTAGTGCCATTAGTTTTCAAATTTGAATAGTTAAAATTTGAATAATGGTATTAGGTCAGAAAAGGTTGAAAGTTGGCATGGTATCATAATTTCACCCACATAGCATGTGCATGTACAAAACGGACAATTGTATCATACTCGTCTGTTACAAAGTTGGCATGGTATCATCATAATAGTTGCGGGAGAAAGTCTTCACTTTTTCTTCGCTTGTGTCATTTGCTTATTGCGCCATAACCATGGATAATCTTCGTCGTTTATCAGGATGCTTCGGTCAGCCTTGTTTGAAGGGAGGAATTTCATGAAACTTTTCATAATCTTCAGACATGCCTGTCTTGCCCTCCACTCCCACGATGTCCCTTTTTCCTGAAAAAACTATGTGGCGCTTTGGCTCATCGTATGATGTATTCGCTTCCTTATCTTTTCTTTTTCTCAGTTTGGTAGACATGTCCTTCACATAGATAACCTGTGCCACATCATTGGCTAGGACGGACGGTTCGTCAGTGTACCCAAGATTTTTCAGATCCACTGTTGTCATTCCGCACTGTGGGTCTACCTGTACCCCACCTCCTGACTGTGGGTCTACCTGTACCCCACCTTCTTAAAATCATGTATGTAGTCAAGTTCCCATATGTCCACTATGTAACCATAATATGTGTCCTTTCCCCTCTCGGTTGCTGCATCAAAGCGGACACCGCTGTTTTGGTTGGTGCTCTTTTGATCTTGGGCGATCGTGTAAAATGTATTCTCATTTATCTCGTATCCTTTGTAAGTCAATACAGTCAAAGATGGTCCCCTGGACAACAAGTACAGCTCATCACAAACAGTGTTGTCACCTCTGAGACGTGTTTCCAACCAACTGCTGAAAGTCCTGATGTGTTCACATGTAATCCAGTCGTCGCACTGCTTTGGGTGTTTGGAGCGCAGACTGTTCTTGTGTTCATCGACATACAGGGTCACCAAGGTAGAGTTCTGTAGAACTGTGTAGTGTGCTTGAGACCAAGAATATCCATCCCGGCATATTATTGAGTCCCCTCCCAGCGTGCCTTTTCTAGTCAGTCTCCCCTCATACCGCGATTTAGGGAGACCTATCTTCTTAAGGCCAGGAATGAAGTCAACACAAAACCCAATGACATCCTCTGTTTGATGGCCCATGGAGATGCTTCCTTCTGGCCTAGCACGGTTACGAACATATTTTTTTAGGACTCCGATGAACCTCTCAAAGGGGAACATATTGTGTAGAAATACGGGTCCCAGAATGACAATCTCGTCGACTAGATGAACTAGGACGTGTGTCATGATATTGAAGAAGGATGGTGGGAACACCAGCTCGAAACTGACAAGACATTGCGCCACATTACTCCTTAGCCTTGGTACGATTTCTGGATCGATCACCTTCTGAGAGATTGCATTGAGGAATGCACATAGCTTCACAATGGCTAATCGGACGTTTTCTGGTAGAAGCCCCCTCAATGCAACCGGAAGCAGTTGCGTCATAATCACGTGGCAGTCATGAGACTTTATGTTCTGGAAGTTTTTCTCTGGCATATTTATTATTCCCTTTATATTCGACGAGAAGCCAGTCGTGACCTTCATACTGAGCAGGCATTCAAAGAAGATTTCTTTCTCTTCTTTCGTAAGAGCATAGCTGGCAGGACCTTCATACTGCTTCGGAGGCATGCCGTCTTTTTTGTGCAAATGTTGCAGGTCATCCCGTGCCTCAGGTGTATCTTTTGTCTTCCCATACACGCCCAATAAGCCTAGCAGGTTCACGCAAAGGTTCTTCGTCACATGCATCACATCGATTGAAGAGCGGACCTCTAGGTCTTTCCAATAGGGTAGGTCCCAAAATATAGATTTCTTCTTCCACATGGGTGCGTGTCCCTTAGCGTCATTCGGAACAGCTAGTCCTCCAGGACCCTTTCGAAAGATTACGTGTAAATCATTGACCATAGCAAGTACGTGATCACCAGTACGCATGGCGGGCTTCTTCCGGTGATCTGCCTCGCCTTTGAAATGCTTGCCTTTCTTTCTACATTGATGGTTGGTTGGAAGAAATCGACGATGGCCCAGGTACACATTCGTCCTGCATTTGTCCAGGTATATACTTTCAGTTTCATCTAAACAGTGCATGCATGTGTGGTATCCCTTGTTTGTCTGTCCTGAAAGGTTACTAAGAGCGGGCCAATCGTTGATGGTTACAAACAGCAACGCGTGCAGGTTAAATTCCTCCTGTTTGTGCTCATCCCACGTACGTACACTGTTTCCATTCCGCAGCTGTAAAAGTTCTTCAACTAATGGCCTTAGGAACACATCAATGTCGTTACCGGGTTGCTTAGGGCCTTGGATGAGAATTGGCATCATAATGAACTTCCGCTTCATGCACATCCAAGGAGGAAGGTTATACATACATAGAGTCACGGGCCAGGTGCTGTGATTGCTGCTCTGCTCCCCGAAAGGATTAATGCCATCCGCGCTTAAACCAAACCATACGTTCCTTGGTTCACTTACAAACTCAGGCCAGTACTTTCTCTCGCTTTTTCTCCACTGCGACCCGTCAGCGGGTGCTATCAACTTCTCGTCTTTCTTATGGTCCTCACTGTGCCATCGCATCAACTTGGCATGCTCTTTGTTTCTGAATAGATGTTTCAACCGTGGTATTATAGGAGCATACCACATCACCTTCGCGGGAACCCTCTTCCTGGGGGGCTCGTCGTCAACATCACCAGGGTCATCTCGTCTGATCTTATACCGCAATGCACCGCATAGCGGGCATGCGTTGAGATCCTTGTACGCACCGTGGTAGAGGATGCAGTCATTAGGGCATGCATGTATCTTCTGCACCTCCAATCCTAGAGGGCATACGACCTTCTTTACTGCGTATGTACTGTCGGGCAATTCGTTATCCTTTGGAAGCTTCTTCTTCAATATTTTCAGTAGCTTCTCACATCCTTTGTCAGGCACAACATTCTCTTCCTTCCACTGCAGCAATTCCAGTACGGTACCGACCTTTGCGTTGCCATATTCGCAATTGGGGTACAACCCTTTTTTGTGATCCTCTAGCATGCGATCGAACTTCAGCTTCTCCTTTTGACTTTCGCATTGCGTCCTTGCATCGACAATGACCCGGCGGAGATCATCATCACCGGGCACATCGTCTGGTTCCTCATGATCTTCAGCAGCTTCCCCCGTTGCAGCACCATTGGGCACATCGTCTGGTTCCTCTTGATCTTCAGCAGCTTCCCCTGTTGCAGCATCACCGTATTCAGGGGGCACATAGTTGTCATCGTCCTCTTCTTCTTCGCCGTCTTCCATCATAACCCCTATTTCTCCATGCCTCGTCCAAACATTATAGTGTGGCATGAAACCATTGTAAAGCAGGTGGGTGTGAAGCATTTTCCGGTCAGAGTAAGACTTCGTATTCCCATATTTAGGGCATGGACAACACATAAAACCATTCTGCTTGTTTGCCTCAGCCACTTCGAGAAAATCATGCACGCCCTTAATGTACTCGGAGGTGTGTCTGTCACCGTACATCCATTGCTGGTTCATCTGCGTGCATTATATAATTAATTGTGTCAAAAACCATTGCAGAACATCATGAATAGATAATTAAGTGACCAAATTAATAGAAGTTCATCATCACATTAAAACCAAAGTACATACATAGTTCTCATCTAACAACATATAGCTCTCCAGAGCATCTAATTAATTAAACCATACATTGAAACTATGTAAAACATTTCAATGCAAAAACAAATGCGATCATAATCGCAACCAAGGAACAATTGATCCAACGACATAATGATACCAAGCCTCGGTATGAATGGCATATTTTCTAATCTTTCTCATCTTCAACCGCATTGCATCCATCTTGATCTTGTGATCATCGATGACATCCGCAACATGCAACTCCAATATCATCTTCTCATCCTTGATTTTTTTCCTTCAAGTAATTGTTTTCTTGTTCAACTAAATTTAATCTCTCGACAATAGGGTCGGTTGGAATTTTCGGTTCAACTACCTCCTACATAAATAAAATCTATGTCACGTTGGTCGGCAAAATTGTCATAAACAATAAATGAACCAAATAGTTATAAAAAGATAATATATACCACATCCGAATCATAGCCAGGACGAGGGCCGACGAGGGAGGATACCAAAACCATCGCACTATATATATATAATAACAAGCAATAATAAAAGTAAGAAAATTAGACAAGTATCTATCTAAAGTAAGAATATTTTTTTCTTTCAAAAAGAAGATAAGAACAAGAGGCTCACCATGGTGGTGCCGGCGACGAGATCGGTGCGGGCGATCGATGGTGGTGAAGACGGGAATGGGACATGACGGGCCGCTAAACCTAGACAAATCTCGAGGAAAATGGAGCTTTGAGGTCGAGCTTCGAGAGGAGAAAGCTTAACTAGTGTGGCTCGGGCATTTCATTGAACACCTCATGTGCATAGGAGGTGAGCTAGAGCACCACAAAGCCCTCCCCTCACCGGCCAGAGAAAAACAGAGCACTGTGGAGTGCTCTGCTCGCGGGCGAGGGGTATATATAGGCACCTCATTGGTCCCGGTTCGTGGCATGAACCGGGACTAAAGGGAAGCCTTTGGTCCCGGTTCAAGCCACCAACCAGAACCAATGGTGGTGGGCCAGGAGCGAAGCCCATTGGTCCCGGTTCGTCCCACCAACCTGGACCAAAGGGGCCAGACGAACCGGGACCAATGCCCCCACAAGGCCCGGCAGGCCCCTGGCCTCACTAACCGGGACCAATGCCCCCATGGGTCCCAGTTATGGACTGAACCGGGACTAATGGGCTGACCCGGCCTGAACCAAAGCCCTCTTTTCTACTAGTGGGGGTTCGCCACAGTGGCAGACAGGAGGTGGAAAGTATCTACATTGTACAAGTCTATCTCCAGGAACTATAGGACAAACACATTTACTGCGCTGCCGACGTGCCCCCATGCTTTATCGAGGACGAAAAAGAAGCCCGTCTCGTCCGTCGCCGCCTCGTCTCGCTTCGACATACGTCCAAGCTGACAAGGCGTGTAGCGCCACGCTGGCTGGCTGGCTGCTGCGCAGGTGTGGTGGCAGGGTCTTCATGAAGATCAGCATGCCACCACGCAGGTGCTTGCCTAGTTGGCCTAGAAGCTGCATGCTGCCACGTAGGTGCTCGCCTGGTTGGCAAGCTGATCGCCACGTGGGAGCGGTCGCGGGGCAGCGAAACCTTGGTAGGCACGAGCCTGGCTATGGCCCTGCAGATGTCCCCGGCAAGGGTTTGCCGGGTTCCCGATAAGGGTCTTGCCGGGGTCTCGTGGGCGTCCCCGGCAACACCTTCATCTTTTGGTTATCATCTAGTCTTGTAGGCCTTTATTCATCACAGAGATCGGCATGCCACCACGCTGGTGCCCCCTGAGCCTTGGTTCCAATGTTGTTGATGGTGTCGGAACTCTCAGGCTCGAGGGTGGTGGCCTTGCTGGCGTTGGGCAATGATACGTCTCCAACATACCTATAATTTTTTATTGTTCCATGCTATATTATATCCTGTTTTGGACATTATTGGGCTTTATTATACACTTTTATATTATTTTTGAGACTAACCTATCAACTTGAGGCCCAACCCAGAATTGCTGTTTTTTTCCTATTTTAGAGTTTCGCAGAAAAAGAATATCAAACGGAGTCCAAACGGAATGAAACCTTCGGGAACGTGATTTTTGGAATGAACGTGATCCAGGGGACTTGGACCCTACGTCAAGACATCAACCAGGAAGGCACGAGGTAGGGGGGTGCACCTACCCCCCCAGGCACGCCCTCCACCCCGTGGGGCCCATGTTGCTCCACCGATGTAGTCCTTCCTCCTATATATACCTACGTACCCCCAAACTACCAGATACAGAGCCAAAACCCTAATTCCACCGCCGTAACTTTCTGTATCCACGAGATCCCATCTTGGGGCCTTTCCGGAGCTCCGCCGGAGGGGGTATCGATCATGGAGGGCTTCTACATCAACACCATAGCCTCTCCGATGAAGTGTGAGTAGTTTACTTCAGACCTACGGGTCCATAGTTATTAGCTAGATGGCTTCTTCCCTCTTTTTGGATCTCAATACAAAGTTCTCCCCCTCTCTTGTGGAGATCTATTCGATGTAATCTTCTTTTGCGGTGTGTTTGTTGAGATCGATGAATTGTGGTTTATGATCAAGTTTATCTGTGAACAATATTTGATTCTTCTCTGAATTCTTTTATGTATGATTGGTTATCTTTGCAAGTCTCTTCGAATTATCAGTTTGGTTTGGCCTACTAGATTGATCTTTCTTGCAATGGGAGAAGTGCTTAGCTTTGGGTTCAATCTTGCGGTGTCCTTTCCCAGTGACAGTAGGGGCAGCAAGGCACGTATTGTATTGTTGCCATCGAGGATAACAAGAAGGGGTTTATATCATATTGCATGAGTTTATCCCTCTACATCATATCATCTTGCTTAAAGAGTTACTCTGTTCTCTTGAACTTAGTACTCCAGATGTATGCTAGATAGTGGTAGATGTGTGGAGTAATAGTGGTAGATGCAGGCAGGGGTCGGTCTACTTGTCTCGGACGTGATGCCTATATACATGATCATACCTAGATATTCTCATAACTATGCTAAATTGTGTCAATTGCTCAACAGTACTTTTTGACCCACCATAATACTTATGCTCTCGAGAGAAGCCTCTTGTGAAACCTATGGCCCCCAGGTCTATTTTCCATCATATTAATCTTCCAATACTTAGTTATTTCCTTTGCCATTTATTTTACTTGCATCTTTATTTCTATTTATCATAAAAATACCAAAAATATTATCTTATCATATCTATCAGATCTCACTCTCGTAGATGACCGTGAAGGGATTGACAACCCCTTTATTGCGTTGGTTGCGAGGAGTTTATTTGTTTGTGTAGGTGCGAGGGACTCGTGCGTGGCCTCCTACTGGATTGATACCTTGGTTCTCAAAAACTGAGGGAAATACTTACGTTGCTCTGTTGCATCACCCTTTCCTCTTCATGGGAAAACCAACGCAGTGCTCAAGAGGTAGCAAGAAGGATTTCTGGCACCGTTGCCGGGGAGTCTACGCAAAAGTCAACATACCAAGTACCCATCACAAAACCTTATCTCCCGCATTATATTATTTGCCATTTGCTTCTCATTTTCCTCTCCCACCACTTCACCCTTGCGTTTTATTCGCCCTCTCTCTCTCCATCCTCCCTCTCTTTCTCTATTCGCCTCTTTTTACCCGTTTCTTGTTTGCTAGTGTGTAGGATTGCTTGCTTGTCATGATGGCTCTATCTAGATTTGGTGATCTTCACCTTAAAAGGTTAGAAGAGATCGAGGGCAACATTAGGAGTTTTATGGTCTTACAATTTGAGCATAATAATTTCTTTAGAAATGAGCTTAAAGAACAAAAAAGCTTTATGGGTTATATGAACAAAGAGCTCAATTATATGTCTAAAGAATTTGATGGTTTCAAATCTCAGATTGCTCATCTTGAGAAGTTAATAGCTGAAGTTTCGGATAAGCAAGCCACCTTAGTTAATAAGATGGCCGCTAAGCCGGAAATTTTTTAGGAAGACAAAGATCAAGATCTAAAAGTTATTGATGTGTCCCCTATTAAATCTTTGTTTTGTAATATGAATCTTGATAATGATGGGACTGAATATGATCCACCTTTACCTAGAAGGCGTTCCAAAAATTTGGAGTCTTTAGATCTTGATGCTAAAATTGTTAAAAGTGGGATTGAAGAAGTCAAAAATTTAAATATCGACGAACCCAATATTTTGGATTTCAAGGAATTTAATTATGATAATTGCTCTTTGATAGATTGTATTTCCTTGTTGCAATCCGTGCTAAATTATCCTCATGCTTATAGTCAAAATAAAGCCTTTACCAAACATATCATTGATGCTTTGATGCAATCTTATGAAGAAAAACTTGAGTTGGAAGTTTCTATCCCTAGAAAACTTTATGATGAGTGGTAACCTACAATTAAAATTAAGATTAAAGATCATGAATGCTATGCTTTTGTGTGATTTGGGTGCTCGTATTTCCACGATTCCAAAGACTTTGTGTGATTTTCTAGGTTTCCGTGATTTTGATGATTGCTCTTTAAACTTGCACCTTGCCGGATTCCACTATTAAGAAACCTATGGGAAGAACTAAAGATGTTCTTATTGTTGCAAATAGGAATTATGTGCCCATGGATTTTATTGTTCTTGACATAAATTGCAATCCTTCATGTCCTATTATTCTTGGTAGACCTTTCCTTAGAACGATTGGTGCAATTATTCATATGAAGGAAGGGAATATTAGATTCCAATTTCCGTTAAGGAGAGGCATGGAACACTTCCCTAGAAATAAAATTAAATTACCTTATGAATCTATTATGAGAGCCACTTGTGGATTGCCTTCCAAAGATGGCAATACCTAGATCTATCATTGCTTTCATGCCTAGCTAGGGGCGTTAAACGATAGCGCTTGTTGGGAGGCAACCCAATTTTATTTTTATTCCTTGATTTTTTCTCCTGTGTAGTAATAAATAATTTATCTAGACTCTGTTTTGGTTGTGTTTTTTGTGTTTAATTAGTGTTTGTGCCAAGTAGAACTGTTGGGAAGACTTGGGGAAAGTCTTTTTAATCTTGCTGTAAAAAACAGAAACTTTAGCGCTCACGAGAACTGCTGCCATTTTTATTTGGAAAGTGCTATTTAGTTAATTCTTTTTGAAGATGATTAATAGATAAATTCCTCACGTCCAGAAATTTATTTTAGAATTTTTGGGGTTCCAGAACTTGAGTTAGCTGAAGATTACTACAGACTGTTCTGTTTTTGACAGATTCTGTTTTCTGTGTGTTGTTTGCTTATTTTGATGAATCTATGGCTAGTAAAATAGTTTATAAACCATAGATAAGTTGGAATACAGTAGGTTTAAAGTTTTGGGTAAAAGATTTGATGGGTTATGGAACAAGGAGTGGCAAGAGCCTAAGCTTGGGGATGCCCATGGCACCCCAAGATAATCTAAGGACACCTAAAAGCCAAAGCTTGGGGATGCCCCGGAAGGCATCCCCTCTTTCATCTACTTCTATCGGTAACTTTACTTGGAGCTATATTTTTATTTACCACATGATATGTGTTTTGCTTGGAGCGTCTTTTATTATTTGAGTCTTTATTTGTTAGTTTTCCACAATCATCCTTGATTCACGCAACTTTTTGAGAGAGACACACATGATTCAGAAATTGTTAGAATACTCTATGTGCTTCACTTATATCTTTTGAGTTATACATTTTTTGCTCTAGTGCTTCACTTATATCTTTTAGAGCACGATGGTGGACTTGTTTTATAGAAACTTTTGTTCTCTCATGCTTCACTTAGATTATTTTGAGAGTCCTACGAAACAGCGTGGTAATTTGCTTTAATTATTTTAGGCATTCAAGATTAATAAAAAAATTATTATGAGTGTGTTGAATACTATGAGAAGTTTGAAACTTGATAATTGTTTTTCAGATATGGAGATGGTGATATTAGAGTCATTCTAGTTGAGTAGTTGTGAATTTGAGAAATGCTTGTGTTGAAGTTTGTGATTCCCGTAGCATGCACGTATGGTGAACCGTTATGTTAAGAAGTCAGAGCATGATGTATTTATTGATTGTCCTCCTTATGAGTGGTGGTCGGGGACGAGCGATGGTCTTTTCCTACCAATCTATCCCCCATGAGCATGCGGGTAGTACTTTGCTTTGATAACTAATAGATTTTTGCAATAAGTATGTGAGTTCTTTATGACTAATGTTGAGTCCATGGATTATACACACTCTCACCCTTCCACCATTGCTACCCGCTCTAATACCACGCACCTTTCGCCGGTATCATACACCCACCATATACCTTCC
Organism: Triticum dicoccoides; assembly: GCF_002162155.2. Taxonomy (NCBI): domain Eukaryota; kingdom Viridiplantae; phylum Streptophyta; class Magnoliopsida; order Poales; family Poaceae; genus Triticum; species Triticum dicoccoides. The sequence goes on from NC_041384.1 coordinate 668,474,607, forward strand.
TCAAAACAGCCACCATACCTACCTATCATGGCATTTCCATAGCCATTCCGAGATATATTGCCATGCAACTTTCCACCGTTCCGTTTACTATGACACGCTCCATCATTGTCATATTGTTTCGCATGATCATGTACTTGACATTTTAGTTGTGGAAAAGCCACCATTCATAATTATTTCATATAAGCCACTCATGCATCATTGCTATCACGGTACACCGCCGGAGGCATTCATATAGAGTCATACTTTGTTCTGGTATCGAGTTGTAATCATTGAGTGGTAAATAAATAGAAGTGTGATGATTATCATTCATAGAGTATTGTCCCAATAAAAAATAAAGGCCAAAAAAAGAATCCCCCCCCAAAAGAGAATAAATAAATAAATAAAAAGGGACTTGGACCCTACGTCAAGACATCAACCAGGAAGGCACGAGGTAGGGGGCGTGCCTACCCTCGTGGGACCTCGTGGGACCCACGTTCGTGGGACCCTCCACCCTCGTGGGACCCACGTTGCTCCACCGACGTACTCCTTCCTCCTATATATACCTACGTACCCCCAAACTACCAAATATAGAGCCAAAACCCTAATTCCACCGCTGTAACTTTCTGTATCCACGAGATCCCATCTTGGGGCCTTTCCGGAGCTCCGCCGGAGGGGGTATTGATCAAGGAGGGCTTCTACATCAACACCATAGCCTCTCCGATGAAGTGTGAGTAGTTTATTTCAGACCTACGGGTCCACAGTAATTAGCTAGATGGCTTCTTCCCTCTTTTTGGATCTCAATACAAAGTCCTCCCCCTCTCTTGTGGAGATCTATTCGATGTAATCTTCTTTTGCGGTGTGTTTGTTGAGATCGATGAATTGTGGGTTTATGATCAAGTTTATCTATGAACAATATTTGATTCTTCTCTAAATTCTTTTATGTATGATTGGCTATCTTTGCAAGTCACTTCGAATTATCAATTTGGTTTGGCCTACTAGATTGATCTTTCTTGCAATGGGAGAAGTGCTTAGCTTTGGGTTCAATCTTGCGGTGTCCTTTCCCAGTGACAGTAGGGGCAGCAAGGCACGTATTGTATTGTTGCCATCGAGGATAACAAGAAGGGGTTTATATCATATTGCATGAGTTTATCCCTCTACATCATGTCATCTTGCTTAAAGTGTTACTCTGTTCTCCTGAACTTAATACTCTAGATGCATGCTGGATAGCGGTCGATGTGTGGAGTAATAGTAGTAGATGCAGGCAGGAGTCGGTCTACTTGTCTCGGACGTGATGCCTATATACATGATCATACCTAGATATTCTCATAACTATGCTCAATTTTGTCAATTGCTCAACAGTAATTTGTTCACCCACCATAATACTTGTGCTCTCGAGAGAAGCCTCTAGTGAAACCTATGGCCCCCAGGTCTATTTTCCATCATATTAATCTTCCAATACTTAGTTATTTCCTTTGCCATTTATTTTACTTGCATCTTTATTTCTCTTTATCAGAAAAATACCAAAAATATTATCTTATCATATCTATCAGATCTCACTCTCGTAGGTGACCGTGAAGGGATTGACAACCCCTTTATCGCATTGGTTGCGAGGAGTTTATTTGTTTGTGTAGGTGCGAGGGACTCGTGCGTGGCCTCCTACTGGTGATACCGTGGTTCTCAAAAACTGAGGGAAATAGTTACGCTGCTCTGCTGCATCACCCTTTCCTCTTCAAGGGAAAACCAATGCAGTGCTCAAGAGGTAGCAGGCAAGTTGCCCCGGCAAGGCACTTGCCGGGGGAAACCCACCTTGCCCCTTCACTCTATGCGCCTCTGTTCTTAGCACAACCCTGGTAGTCTCATATCTTTGCTTCCTCTGCCCCATCTTCCTCCTACAACTGCTCGTGCTCAAGTAAAGGGGTACAGAAGGCCCCTACTTTTGTACACCGACACCTTCGCAGAGGTTGCCATGCGCTTATTTGTTTGTATGCTCAATCCCTTAGTGCAAGAGAACGTCACGTTATATTGCCCCTTATGATAGAAACCTTTATTATGCAGTCCGTCGCTTTTATTGCTTTGCCATCATAAGTTCGTACAACGATCAATTTTCTCTTACACTAAATGATCTCACACTTTTAGAAGCAATTTTTATTGCCTTATTACACTGATGACAACTTACTTGAAGGATCTTGCTCTATCCTTAGGTAGGTACGGTGGACTCATGTCACAGCCCAGTTCAAGCCTTGCCTGCCTTTGAATTAGCCTCCATGCATCATGTCTAAATTTTATGAAACTTTGAAATGGGGGCTGACAAACCCTAGCAGCAAATGAAATTCAACTAGGGTCCAAATAAAATCATTTTCACCGAACCCAAAATTCCCTTCTAAAATGTTCATCATCTTTGCCTTGGTCTAGAACCTGTGACAAAAATGATGCACACTTTTCTAGAACAATAGAGGGTCACTGAATTAAATCATATAGTATTTGCATTTGGGCATTTAAATGCTATAAAATATTTTAAATGTCCAAATAATCATAAACTAAAATGTTTACTATTGGATATATTCCAAACAGTGGCTTTGAGCAGTTTCATGATTTTTTTTTGAGTTAGTTTTAGTATTTTAAATAAAGCCACAAAGTTGCAGAAAAATAGAAAACATGAAATAAAAGAGAGAAAGAGATTTACCTGGCTTACCTGTGCTGCCCACCAGAGCCAGCCCACCAGGCGGCCCATCCCACCACCGCCTCCTCCTCTGTCGTCTTCCTCCCCTGCCAGGAGGACGGCGCGTGCCTGGTGCACGCGGCCACACGTCGGCCACCTCCACGCTGCCTGTGTGCCCCCTGGACTGCCTGGGCGTCCCTGGAGACGCCACGCACCCCCTGGACCTCTCTCACTCTCCCCCGTTCTCCTCCCCTCCTCTGCTCTCTCTCCCTCTCTGCCTGAGCGGAGCTCATCGCCGCCTGTCACTATAGACACAAACACCGCCTCCCCCTCGCCTCTCCGACGTGCCCACGAGCTTCGCCTTGACGCCCTCGCCCTCTCCACCAAGTCACGCGCCCGCAGAAGGCCTGAAGCAACGCCACCGTCTTTGTTTTCATCGTCGGCCGCCGGAGATCCCACTTGCTGCTCTGCTCACTCCAGTGCCTCCCCGAGCTCGCGAACGGCTCCATTCAACGCGATGTGAGCTCCCTTGTTGATCCCCCTCTTCCCTGGCTCTTTTTCTTCCTCTAACTCCAATGCCGTCGGAGCCGAGAGCTCTTCGTCGTCGGCCATGTCGCCGTCGTGTCCACCGTTGCCTAGAGCCGCAACCAAGCACACAGTCGTGCTCAGTGCACCTCCAGGAGGCCATAGCACCCCTCCTTGCCACCTACTGAGCTCCCTAACGCCGAACCCGAGCTCACCAGAACTCCGGCCGCCGCCTTAGAGCTCGCCGCCGTCAACTCCGGCCACCCCCACACACACCACTTGCTCCACTCGATGCGCGAGTTCGCCAGCAGCACGTAGATGCCCTCCATCAGCCATTTCATCATCGGCCAAGGAATCCCGACGCCCTCCGCCGTCCCTGGCATCACCGGCGACGAGCCGCGAGTCAGCTCAGGCAAGTTGACTCGGGGGTTTGACCCCGTCTGACCAGGGTTTGACCATGCTGGGTCACTGATGCGTGGGGCCAGCCCTGCTAATTAACCTAGATTAGTGTTAATTTATTTAGTTAGTTTAATTAACCACTAACACGCAGGACCCACTGGTCAGGTTTGACCTGGACCGCGCCGTTGACTGCTGACATCACAGTGACGCAATGCTGACGCAATAAAGTATTTTCTGGATTTATTCTTACTGAGGAAATTCCAGAAAATAGTGCTAAATTCTAAAAATCATAGTAATTAATCTGTAACTCCGAATACAAAGATTTATATATGAAAAATGATCAGAAAAATCCAATCTATCCATTTGTACTCGTTTCATGCATGTTAAAGCAACATAACCCTACTTTTATATCAAAACATGATAAAGCACTATTTAAATTCATAACATGAGTTTGGGGTTGAACCTTTGGTTCAAAATGACCCAAACCCATTTGGATGTAGTTGCATTAGGCCAACACACCCATATTTCCATGTCATGATCATGCATCATATTGTGCATTGCATTGATTGTGTCCTTCCTTGTTTCCTGGTGGTTATTCCCCCTCGGTAGACGTATGTTCGGACGATGAGATCGATGACACCGATGGAGAGCTATATCATCTTAAGAAGTGTCAGGCAAACAAAACCATCTTGTTCATTCCGATACAATCCCATTATGTTGCTCCTGCTCTCTTTTACTGCATTAGGACAACAATGATTCAACAGTTACATGTTGCGGTAGTTGAACCCCTTTCCTCTACTTGACCTGTCATTGCCACAGTAAATAGATGAAACCCACTAGCATGAATATGAGTTGTTTGAGACCTGATGTGCCTAGTCATCCATGTTTGTTTGTCATGCCTGCTACTGCTTAGAGTTGAGTCAGGTCTGATTCATCGGGTATGAATTGGAATGGTGATGAACATGTCCTACTGTTTGAGCTAAGTGTGTGAACACGATTTGGTAAAGGTAGCGGTGAGAGGCCATGTAAGAGTACATTGTGGGTTGTCTCATTGAAACCATCCTCAGGAACTGAGTTATGTGTTTGTGATCCATGAACAACTACTACCACGTGTTGGGCCCTGAAATATGACCCCGCTCGACTTATTAACCGCCCCTGTCCTTTGTCCAGGAGTTGCAACTAGTTTCTGGTGTTTGTAGGATATGTGTTGAAGGTCGTGCATAGCGCTGACCTTAGGGGTCGGCTATGATGCGATAGATACACCGTGGCCGGGTATGTCGGGCGCCCGTTTGTTGTTGCGGAACCCTGTACACATCGTTTGGGGTTGTGAGTGAAACCCTGGCCGGATCTCCTCGTGGATGGAACCCGAATAGGCGATAAACCTGGACTAGAGACTTGTGTGGTTAGTCAGGTCGTGGTCTACACCCACGTTGGCTTTCGCTTGAAGTCTGCCGAGCACATGTTGTGTGCAGACGCTAAGTGGTGGAAACATGTGTGAAGAAGTACACCCCTGCAGGGTTATAAATGATCTATTCGAATAGCCATGTCCACGGTAAAGGACTTCTGGGTTGCCTGTACAGTTCATAGACAAGTGAAAAGTGGATACTCCAAAATGCACAAGATAAGCGTGAGTGCTATGGATGGCATTCTCGTAGGGAGACGGGAGCGGATCCATAGTGGTGTATTGATATGGTGAATATGTGGACTCGTGTGCGCCACTTCAAAAGAGTTACTTGCAGTCGTAGTTTAGGATAGCCACCGAGTCAAAGCTGGCTTGTTGTAGTGAAACTCCACCATCCCTTTGTTGATAATGATGCATATGTAGTTAGTTCTGATGTAAGTGTTGTTGGGTACATTTGTACTCATGTTTTCTTAATTTATGTTTTGTTAGAGAGACTTCAGTCTCGCTAGTAGTTCCATGTGGACTTTGACATTTAGCTTGATACCTCAGCTACGATCTTATGCCCTCGGCAGGATCTGGTAGATAGTCAGGCTTCTTAGCCTTTTTCATTTGTAGATGTATGTACTCAGACATGTTAAGGTTCCGCATGTTCTTGTTCCTTGTATGACTTGAATGCTGGGTCATCAAACCCATGTTTGTAATATCTGGCTCTTCGGAGCCTAATGAATAAATACTTTGAGTCGTAGAGTTTTGTTGTGATGCCATGTTGTATTTGCACATATCGAGCATATTGTGTGCATGATTGAAATGCTTGGTATGTGTGGGATCCGACAACCTAGTTGTTTATCCTTGGTAGCCTCTCTTATGGGGAAATGTAGTCTAGTGCTTCCATTGAGCCATGGTAGTCTGCTACAGCCCGGTTTACTGGAGTCCTCCTATCCCAGTTACTACTGCTCCGGAACACTTAGACTGGCCGACATGTGATCCTTTGTTCTTGTGTCTATTCCTTCGGGCAAATGTCACGCGGTGACTTCCGGAGTCCTGCTAGCCTGCTACAGCCAGGGTTCCCGGAGTCCTGTTAGCCCAGTTGCTACAGCCCGAATTCACACGCTTATGACCGACACGCTCGATGTTGGTTCATGTATGCCTGTCCCCGTAAGTCAGTGCCACTTTGGGTTCACGACTAGTCATGTCGGCCCGGGTTCTTTGTCATATGGATGCTAGCGACACTATCATATACGTGAGCCAAAAGGCGCAAACGGTCCTAGACCAGGTAAGGTGGCACCCGTGGGAATACCGTGCGTGAGGCCGCAAAGTGATATGATGTGTTACATGCTAGATCGGTGTGACTTAGGATCAGGGTCCTGACAGCTTTGGTATCAGAGCCTGACTGCCTGTAGGATTACCAAGCCAAGCTGGTCAAAGTTGAGTCCAGAAATGCTTTAGTTATATGTTGGGAAATTGATTGTGGGAAGGGACGTCAGGCTCTTTTTACTCCTTTACCTTATGCCCTTCTGATCTGAGTCATCCTCTTCTTCCTACGTGGGTTAAGGACTAGTATCTCATATCTCTATCAGGTTCACGTGTTACTAATCCATAGAATCTTAGGATTGTTGGTTCCAGGCCTCAGTTCAATTTCTACTACTTTAGTATGTTGTCAGTTGAACTAGAACCTTGATATGATGTTGTTGAGTGACTATGCAAATCCTTGTGAATGTCTCAAATCTTTTTCTGAGCATTTACAGCCGTTATGCTGTCCGAGTCATCCCAGGTTTCGAAATAGTCTGATGCATTTGCAACTCCTTTCTTTCTGTTCCTGATGTTTCTTTGGGCCAGTTTGACCACACAAATCGGTGAGTTGAGGTACTCTGTTGCCTCGATATATATGTTGAAGCCATTATTATGACCCTAGGCATCTTAGAGGATCACCTAATAATCTAGCCATGTTTTGTGTTCCCAGTGTGATGATTCTGGCCATCATTCTCGAAAGCATCCCGTGATACCACTTAGCTAGTAGGCATTCTATTCCTGGGTTCTTGAACCCGAGGTTCACCCTACTTACCTCATGTTGATAGTGTTGCTAGTTCCTTTAGGATATTAGTAACCTTTGTGATAGTCTTTGAGGTCCGTGATATATCATTCTCCCAAATACCATGAACCATTATGGCAGAAACTCGTTAAGCCAATAATCACAACAAGAGTGCTCTTGATGAGTTCTCCATTCAAAAATTGTGAATCTGCCAGTCCTCCCTCTTCTGCATGGGTAATCCAGAAGAAAAATGTTGAGCTTTGCTCGACATACTAATCTATGCAGCTACAACTCAGGAAAACATATGTTCCTTTGAGTTGTCCCTCTTTAGTTGTATCCTGACCTCCGTCTATCAAGTGATAGTCAGGAATAGTTGTGCCATTGTGTTTGTCAGTGTCTATTATTCTTGTGGTCTGTCGAGCCGTTCTATTTTAGAATGAGTAGGAGAAACAAACTCCAGTACCTCATCCATATCTAGGATTGGGTCAAAGCATTTGTATTCCGCAGATCAAAATGCCAATCCAGCTTTTGATTCTGTTCTACCCTGAAGTATTGCCTCTTAATGTCAGAAATGTCATGAGAATTGCACCAACTCTTATGAATTCTTGATGCAGTGATACTTCTCGCCATCATCATTCGTTCCTCGGTTCCATCTTGTTGCAACTGGAATACCGGCAAGTGAACCGTGATGTGTGAAATCAATACTGCTAGCAACCTCGTTGCTTGATGGTTAATGGACGATAATTTCATTCTTAGCATGTTGGTTACTGAATCATCATCCTAAGATTGATCGTGCTACCTAGTCCATATTTCCTGCTGCACTCTCCGATCAATGAGTTTGGATTATGTTAATTCCTCACTCTTTTGATCATATCGTCTTGCCTGAAGAGCAAGATTATTCTTGAGCTTAATAACGTACCGGTGGTTCGTGATTTTCCGAATATCTTTTCAGAAGTATTACCTGGTTGTCACCTGACCGCTATGTTGAGTTCGTGATCAAGCTTGTTTTTCTATAAACCACTCTTTCTCCAAGAATCTGTGTTGGATACCCTGAAATAGTTGGTTAAGCTAAATGACAACTTGGAGAGTTGGAAGATGATAGCTTGTCTGACTTAGTTCATCCCAAATGGATATCCTTGTGTTTGAATAGTTGTTGAAGAAAGATGATATCTTCATCGATTGGTCCTCGTGATCAGTTGCTGGGTCTATCATCTTGTCAAAACTTTGAGTTGGGTGTGGGCTATCCTCAAATCAAATCAGAACCAACGATGTTCATAATGTTTTCTTACTCGCAGTTGTCCCTTGAGTCTGACCAATGCTATCATCTTGTTCACATAATTGTGGAATTCCACTTATATGGAAAACTGATGAATTGTTGTTGAGCCCATCAGCAACATTTTTATCTCCTCCATGATTCATGTTGAATATCTAGCTAGTGTTGGAAACTTCTAAGAGCATTATCCTCATGTCCCATTCATGAGGCATATGTCCGGATGAAAGATGTGACTTCCTCTAATTCATGTGCATCTGATGCAAGTTCCCGCCGTGAATTTGAGAAAGTTTGTTTCGCTTCCTATGGAATCATCCCAAGTCAGTCATGCATACGTGCGAAGTATTCTTTGGTCTGGAGACTTGCAACCTTCATTCTATATCAATCCCTAGCACACCAAGCCACTGATTGATTTGTTCAAGGAAAATAAGTTCTTAAGTGCTAATCCTTAAGGACCCAAAGGTACATGCGCAGGACTTCGCTCTCCGCAATGATGGTTCCTAATCAGAACTCGGTAGTGTTTTATTGTAAGACTACTATGTGGTCATGCTTGTCTGGGACAGCGTGTTCACATGTTGTAGCAGAACCAGCTCATGTTTTGGAGCTTGCTATCGTAGTTCATATCCCGAGAATCTCGCAATGTCATCTCGTCGATTTGTGTTGCAAACTTTCATTCTTCTTTCTAGACCCGATGAGTCTGGAATATCCTGACACCAACCAGATTTGAATCTCAGGCAGATGTGATGGTTGGAACATTTCCCAAGATCTATAATATTGGTCTCTCTGCAACCGGTAGAGTGGATGTCGTGGCCAACACACCCAACCGGAAGACCTATTATTGTAGTATCTTTCTTGAAGAACTTGGCCACCTCCCCATAAGGATCTCGTAGAATTTATGGCAGTATTTGTTCCTTATGGATTTTTGTGTTCCCGAAGTCCGACCTTTTACTTGATGTTCTAGATACCAAACCATATCAATAAATGGGTTACGCTAGCACATCAAGGAGATTATTAGAAGCGGAGTGCTAAATGTCTCTTGGTCAATCATCCAGATTTTAATCCCTTGGCCTCGCTAAGGTGAAATCTGAGAAAGTGTTATCTTTCTTTGCATCTGCATCCTCCACCATTATTCATCATGGTAGTATGTTGTGTTGCCAGGATCCTTGACATGGATATTGGTAAAACTTGTTGAATATGGAAATGCTCAAGTTCTTGAGAGCACGCGCAAGCACTAGGATTTATCGTCGGCATGAATTGGGATCCGCTCTCGGTTTCCTCGGTTATGCTATAACCTTTCCAGTAGTGGAATCTCTCTCTACTGTTGGGTTTCTCCCCAGTTACTAGAATCATTCCCAGCATTTGCATTTTGTTCACAGCTTGCACCGCCATTGTGTCATCCTACTATGTACTACCCTTCTCATTAATTACTGATCAGGATCATCTTCAAAGTGGTCCTACCATGGGTCTCACCCATTTCCGATGATAAGAAAAAATCATCCTTTGCGTTGTCTTCAACAAGATAGTCCACGTCATCCATCCTAGTCCAGGTATGCCATCCCTTCGTACTCTGCCAAGTGATTGTTGTGATTTTCCTTAGGCTGGTATAAAGAGTTTCAATGATCTCTGAATCAAAAGTAATTCTTTTTGCCACTTAAGGGAATATTCTACGAGTCATCTTCCTTAAGATGTCTCATTATGGTATCATGGCAACTCAACTCCTCCCTACGTTGACAACCGTTCACCACCTTCTTAAGCGTGAAATTATTGTCTACCTAGTGAACCTTCGTCATCTGTTACACTCCATCCCTCTGGATGTATGTGTTGTGTCTTAGCTCGAGAGATGTTTCAATGTATCCCTCCATGAGTTGATCCTGAGTTGTTCGATCTTCGAGAAGATCGATCCTTCTAGAGTTTTCCTTTCCCTCTCGATGTCATGTTAGTTGGAGTTCTCAGACCAAGACATCGAGACAAAGATGGTGATCATATCCATGTTCTTATAAAGTACAACCTGGATCGTGAAGGTTGTGTTAGTTTGCGTTTCCCCTTCATCTTACCCTATGCTTGAATCTCGGGACGAGATTCTTGTTTAGTGGGGGTGAGTTGTCACAGCCCTGTTCAGGCCTTGCCTGCCTTTGCATTAGCCTCCATGCATCATGTCTAAATTTTATGAAACTTTGAAATGGGGGCTAACAAACCCTAGCAGCAATTGAAATTCAACTAGGGTCCAAATAAAATCATTTTCACTGAACCCAAAATGCCCTTCTAAAATGTTCATCATCTTTGCCTTGGTCTAGAACCTGTGACAAAAATGGTGCACACTTTTTTGGGACAACAGAGGGTCACCAAATTAAATCATATAGTATTTGCATTTGGGCATTTAAATGCTATAAAATATTTTAAATGTCCAAATAATTATAAACTGAAATGTTTACTATTGGATATATTCCAAATAGTGGCTTTGAGCAGTTTCATGATTTTTGAGTTAGTTTTAGTATTTTAAATAAAGCCACAAAGTTGCAGAAAAATAGAACACATGAAATAAAAGAGAGAAAGAGATTTACCTGGCTTACCAGTGCCGCCCACCAGAGCTAGCCCACCAGGCGGCCCAGCCCACCACCGCCTCCTGCTCTGTCGTCGTCCTCCCCTGCCAGGAGGACGGCGCGCCCGGCGCTCAGCCACACGCCGGCCGCCTCCACTCTGCCTGTGTGCCCCCCTTGACTGCCTGGGCGTCCCTGGAGATGCCACACACCCCTGGACCTCTCTCACTCTCTCCCGTGCTCCTCCCCTCCTCTGCTCTCTCTCCCTCTCTACCCGAGCGGAGCTCGTCGCCTCCGCTCGCCGTAGACACAGCCACCTCCTCCCCCTCGCCTCTCCGACGTGCCCACGAGCTTCGCCTCGATGCCCTCACCCTCTCCACCAAGTTAGGCGCCCGCGGAACGCCTGAAGCGACGCCACCTTTTTTGTTTTCATCACCGGCCGCCGGAGATCCCCCTCGCTGCTCCGCTTGCTCCAGTGCCTTCTCGAGCTCGTGAACGGCTCCATTCGACGCGATGTGAGCTCCCTTGCTGACCCCCTCTCCCTTGGCTCATTTTCTTCATCTAATGCCAATGTCGTCGGAGCCGAGAGCTCTTCGCCGCCGGCCATGTCGCCGTCATGGCCACCGTTGCCTAGAGCTGCAACCAAGCACACAGCCGTAGCACCCCTCCTTGCCACCTGCCGAGCTCCCTAACGCCGAACCCGAGCTCACCCGAATTCCGGCCGCCGCCTTAGAGCTTGCTATCATCAACTCCAGCCACCCCCGCACACACCGCTTGCTCCACTCGATGTGTGATTTCACCAGCAGCACGTAGATGCCCTCCGCTAGCCATTTAGTCGCCGGACGAGGAATCTTGACGCCCTCCGCCGTCCCTGGCGTCGCCGGCGACGAGCCACAGGTCAACTCCGACGAGTTGACCCGGGGGTTTGACCCCGTCTGACCAGGGTTTGACCACCCTGGGTCACTGACGCGTGGGGCCAGCCTTGCTAATTAACCTAGGTTAGTGTTAATTTATTTAGTTAGTTTAATTCACCACTAACACGCGGGACCCACTGGTCAGGTTTGACCTAGACTGCGCCATTGACCGTTGATGTCACAGTGATGCAATGCTGACACAATAAAGTATTTTCTGGATTTATTCTTACTCAGGAAATTCTAGAAAATAGTGTTAACTTCTAAAAATCATAGTAATTAATTTGTAACTCCAAATACAAAGATTTATATATGAAAAATGATCATAAAAATCCAATCTATCCATTTGTACTGGTTAAATGCATGTTAAACCAGCTTAACCCTGTTGTTTATATCAAAACATGATAAAGCACTATTTAAATTCATAAGATGAGTGTTGGGTTGAACCTTTGGTTCAAAATGACCCAAACCCATTTGGATGTAGTTGCATTGGGCCAACACACTCATATTGCCATGTCATGATCATGCATCATATTGTGCATTGCATTGATTGTGTTCTGTGGTTGTTCCCCCTCGGTAGACGTATGTTCCGACGATGAGATCGATCACACCGATGAAGAGCTATATCATCTTCACAAGTGCCAATCAAGCAAAACCGTCTTTTTCATTCCGATACAATCCCATTCTCTCGCTCTTGCTCTCTTTTACTGCATTATGACAACAACGATTCAACTGTTACATGCTCTGGTAGTTGAACCCCTTTCCTCTGCATGACCTGTCATTGCCATAGTAAATAGATGAAACCCACTAGCATTAATAGGAGTTGTTTGAGCCCTGATGTGCCTACTCATCCATTTTTGTTTGTCATGCCTGCTACTGCTTAGATTTGAGTTAGGTCTGATTCATCGGGGATGAATTGGAATGGTGATGAACATGTCCTACTATGTGTGAGCTAAGTGTGTGAACACGATTTGGTAAAGATAGCGGTGAGAGGCCATGTAGGAGTACATGGTGGGTTGTCTCATTGAAACCGTCCTCAGGAACTGAGTTCTGTGTTTGTGATCCATGAAGAGCTACTACCACACATTGGGCCCTGAAATATGACCTCGCTTGACTTATTAACCGCCCCTGTCCTCTGTCCAGGAGTTGCAACTAGTTTCTGGTGTTTGTAGGATATGTGTTGGAGGCTGTGCGTAGCGCTGACCCTAGGGGTGGGCTATGATGCGGTAGATACACCGTGGCCGGGTATGCCGGGAGCCCGTTTGGTTTCGCGGAACCATGTACACATCATTTGGGGCTGTGCGCGAAACCCCGGCCGGATCTCCTCATGGATGGAACCCGAATAGGTGATAAACCTGAACTAGAGACTGGTGTGGTTAGTCAGGTCGTGGTCTACACCCACGTCGGCTTTCGCTTGAAGTCTCCCGAGCACATCTCGTGTGCAGACGCTAAGTGGTGGAAACATGTGTGAAGAAGTACACCCCTGCAGGGTTATAAATGATCTATTTGAATAGCCGTGTCCGTGGTAAAGGACTTCTGGGTTGCCTGTAGAGTTCATCGACAAGTGAAAAGTGGATACTCTAAAATGCGCAAGATAAGTGTGAGCGCTATGGATGGCGTTCTCGTAGGGAGACGGGAGCGGATCCATTGTGGTGTATTGATATGGTGAATATGTGGACTCGTGTGCGCCACTTCAAAAGAGTTACTTGCAATCGTAGTTTAGGATAGCCACCGAGTCAAAGCTGGCTTGCTACAGTCAAACTCCACCATCCCTTTGTTGATAATGATGCATATGTAGTTAGTTCTGATGTAAGTCTTGCTGGGTACATTTGTACTCACGTTTTGTTAATTTATGTTTTTGCAGAGAGTCTTCAGTCTCGCTAGTAGTTCCTTGTGGACTTCGACATTTAGCTTGATACCTCAGCTACGATCTTGTGCCCTCGGCAGGATCTGGTAGATAGTCAGGCTTCTCAGCCTTTTTCATTTGTAGATGTATGTACTCAGACATGTTAAGGTTCCGCATGTGCTTGTTGCTTGTACGACTTGAATGCTGGGTCATCAGACCCATGTTTGTAATATCTGGCTCTTCAGAGCCAAATGAATAAATACTTTGAGTCATAGAGTTTTGTTGTGACACCATGTTGTATTTGCACATATCGAGCATATTGTGTGTATGATTGAAATGCTTGGTATGTTTGGGATCCGACAACCTAGTTGTTTATCCTTGGTAACCTCTCTTATGGGGAAATGTAGTCTAGTGCTTCCACTGAGCCATGGTAGTCTGCTACAGCCCGGTTTACTGGAGTCCTGCTAGCCCAGTTACTACTACTCTGGAACACTTAGACTGGCCGGCATGTGATCCACTTCGTTCCTGTGTCTGTTCCTTCGGGGAAATGTCACACGGTGACTTCCAGAGTCCTGCTAGCCTACTACAGCCCGGGTTCCCGGAGTCCTGTCAGCCCAGTTGCTACAGCCCAGATTCACATGCTGATGACCCACACGCTCGATGTTGGTTCATCTATGCCTGTCCCCATAAGTCATTGCCACTTTGGGTTCACGACTAGTCATGTCAGCCCGGGTTCTTTGTCATATGGATGCTAGCAACACTATCATATACGTGAGCCAAAAGGCGCAAACGGTCCCGGGCCAGGTAAGGTGGCACCCGTAGGAAGTGAGGCCGCAAAGTGATATGATGTGTTACATGCTAGATCGGTGTGACTTAGGATCGGGGTCCTGACAACTCATGAAAATAAGATTTGGGTTTAAGGGTTTTTGGATGCAGAAGTAGTATCTCTACTTGGTGTGGAATTTTTGGCTAGCAAAGATAGGGGGCAAGCACCACATGTTGAAGGATCTATGACAATATGACTTCTATGTGAAAGTGCTCAAACATAAATCATTACGTTGTCTTCCTTGTCCAATGTCAACAATTTTTGGCATATAATATTTTGATGGGGGCTCACAATCACAAAAGATTTCCATGATAGTGTATTTGCATGTGAAAGTTCTCTTCCTTATACTAATTATTTGTGATTTGCTTGTATGATCAGTATTGCGATTGTCAAGCCTCAAAAGATTTCACTTTCTAAACCCAATGTGAAGCTACCACTAGTCATGATATGATTTCAACTTCATGAAATTCAATTTATTCAACAATTTACTCATAAGATATAAGTGAAACACAAGAGTAAATGACAAGCTACTCCAAAAAGATATAAGTGAAGATCAAATGAGTAGTCAAGTAAATAGATGTCAGGACCCCGATTCCAAGTCACATTGATCTAGCCGGTAACACCTCATATCACTTTGCGGCCTCACGCACGGTATTCCCACGGGTGTCGCCTTACCATGGCCTGGGACCGTTTGCGCCTTTTGGCTCACGTATATGATAGTGTCGCTAGCATCCATATGACAGAGATCCCGGGCCGACATGACTAGTCGTGAACCCAAAGTGGCACTAACTTACGGGGATAGGCATACATGAATCAACATCGAGCATGTCGGTCAACAGCGTGCGAATCCGGGCTGTAGCACTGGGCTAACAGGACTCCAGTGAACTGGGCTGTAGCAGGCTAGGCAGGACTCCGGATGTCACCGCGTGACATTTCCCCGAAGGGACAGACACAGGAACGAAGTGAATCACGTGTCGGCCAGTCAAGTTTCCTGAGCAGTAGTGCTAGGCTAGCAGGACTCCGGTGAACCAGGCTGTAGCGGACTACTATGGCTCATGGAAGCACTAGACTACATTTCCCCATAAGAGAGGCTACCAAGGATAAACAACTAGATTGTCGGATCCCACACATACCAAGAATTTCAATCATACACACAATATGCTCGATATGTGTAAATACAACATGGCATCACAACATAACTCTACGACTAAAGTATTTATTCATTAGGCTCCGAGGAGCGAGATATTACAAACATGGGTCTCATGACCCAACATACAGAGCATACAAGCAACAAGCACATGCGGAAGCTTAACTTGTCTGAGTACAGACAACTACAAATGAAAAAGGCTGAGAAGCCTGACTATCTGCAAGACCCTCTCAAGGGTACAAGATCGTAGCTGAGGTAGCAAGCTAAACGTCGAAGTCCACGTGGAACTACTAGCGAGACTGAAATCTCTCTGCAAAAACATAAATTAAGCAAACGTGAGTACAAATGTACCCAGCAAGACTTACATCAGAACTAACTACATATGCATCAGTATCAATAAAGGGGTGGTGGAGTTTAACTGCAGCAAGCCAGCTTTGACTCGGTGGCTATCTTGAACTACGACTTCAAGTAACTCTTTTGAGGTGGCACACACGAGTCCACATATTCACCATATCAATACTCCACTATGGATCCGCTCCTGTCTCCCTACGAGAAGGCCATCCATAGCACTCACGCTTATCTTGCGCATTTTAGAGTATCCACTTTCACTTGTCTATGAACTATGCAAGGGGTCCAAGTTTCCATATCCGAGGAATCCGGCTATTCGAATAGATAATGATAACCCTGCAGGGGTGTACTTCTTCACACATGCTCTCGCCACTTATCACCCTGTACACATCATGTACCTCGACAACATTCAAGCGGAAGCCGGGCGAGGGAGTCGGCCATGACCTGACTAACCAACAAGTCTCTAGTCCAGGTTTATCGCCTATTCGAGTTCCATCCGCAAGGAGATCCGGCCGGGGTATCGCTCACGGCCCCAAACGATGTGAGCAGGGTTCCCAAGCCCACCATCCGGGTGCCACTTGGTACACCGTGCCACTGTGCCTAGTCTGTCCCAAGCCCACCTGTACCGGGTGCCACTTGGTAGACTACTAACACTACCTACAAACACCAGAAACTAGTTGCAACTCCTGGACAGAGATCTAGTTGATTAATAAGCCGAGAGGGGCAGAGTTACCGGAACCCAATGTGTGGTAGTAACTATTCATGGATCACAAACACAGAACTCAGTTCTTGAGGACGGCTGCAATGAGACAACCCACCATGTACTCCTACATGGTCTCTCACCACTACCTTTACCAAATCGTGTTCACACACTTAGCTCTCAACGGTAGGACATGTTCACCACATTCCAATTCATCCCCGATGAATCAGACCTGACTCAACTCTAAGCAGTAGCAGGCATGACAAACAAGCATGAATGAGTAGGCACAACAGGGCTCAAACAAATCCTACTCATGCTAGTGGGTTTCAACTATTTACTGTGGCAATGACAGGTCATGCAGAGGAAAGGGTTCAACTACCGCAGCATGTAACAGTTGAATCGGTGTTGTCCTAATGCAGTAAAAGAGAGCAGGAGCGAGAGAGTGGGATTGTATCGGAATGAACAAGGGGGTTTTGCTTTCCTGGCACTTCTGAAGATAGTATAGTTCTTCATCGGTGTCATCGAATTCATCGCTGGATCAACGTCTACTGAGGGGGGACAAACACCGGCAACTGAGAAAGAACACAATCAACACATGACGATATGCAACAATATGATGCATGCTATGACATGGCAATATGAATGTGTTTTGGGCTAATGCAAGCTAGAACATATTGAAATGAGTCCATTTGAACCAAAGATTCAAATGCAAACCCATTTTATGAAGTCATATTAGTGCATTAACGTTTTTCACCTAAACAGCAAGGTTAAAGTGTTCTAACATGCATGCAACTAGTACCGATGGAAAGATTGGATTTTTCTGATCATTTTTCATATATAATTTATCTTATTTGGAGTTACGGTTGAATTTCTATGATTTTTAGAAGTTTGGGGTATTTTCTGAAATTTATAAATCATTTCTGATTTATTTTAAATTCCAGAAAATATTTATGACGTCAGCACTGCATCAGCACTTACGTCAGCAAGTCAACTGCGCGGCCAGGGTCAAACCTGACCTGCTGGGTCCACATGTCATGGGCTCGCTGTTAAGAGGATATTAATCCAGGGTTAATTAGTGCTAACGCACGGGTTAACCAGCGGCTAACCAGCGGTGCTAATCCAGCGCAGCGGCGATCACCGGCTGGCCGTTTCCGGCCACGGCTGGACACACCGAGGGCACCGGAGGCAAGCTCATGCTTTCCCGCATCCAGGGGAAGTGTCAGAAGGTCGCGGGGTGGCCTGGTTCGCCGACGGCGAGCACTTGGGCGGCGACCGGAGTTCGGTGTGTGTGGCAGCTACGGCTAGAGCATGTGGCGGAGCAAGTTAAGCAGCGGGGCGGCAACTACGGACCAGTAGGAGCACAATGATGTGCTCGGACGCGAGCTTTGGGTGCCCTGGCGACGGTGGCGAGGAGCCACGGTGGTGGCAAGCTTCAGTTGCGGTGGAACAGCGGCTACGGCGTGAGTTTGAGCAGGGGACAGAGGGGAGATGGGAGAGGACCTCATGGTGGTGACGAGGAGAAGCTCAGTGTGTCCGGGGACGCTCCGGAGACGATGGATCGACGCCGATGAGCTTCGACCAGAGGCGGCGGGGACGAGCTTGATGCCGATGACGTAGAGCTTTTGTGGTCTCGATCTTCTTCTTGTAGAGGTGCGGCGTTGATGCGGTTCAGATGGACATGGTAGGGGGCGAGGGGATGGAGATGGCCACGCGGGCGGCAGCGGTGGCCGGCGGGGCTCTCGGTGGTCGCGGGGAGTAGGGGCTAGAGAGGGAGAGAGACACCAAAGAGGCAGGGGGAGTGAGGGAGAATGTGTTGGGCGTCTCCAGACGCTCGATCGAGGGCGGGGGCGAAAGCAGGAGGTGGAGCTCGGTTGCACGTGCGTCGACACGGCGTCGTCCTCCTGGCAGAAGCTAGGAGACGCCTGGCATGGTGGGTTGGTGCCTTGGTGGGCTGGGCCAACAGCTGGGCCGCCAGGTAAGGTCCAGGTAAGCTCTCTTTTCCTTTTGTTTCAGTTTTCTATTTCTTTTATTCTGTTTTGAATTGGTAAAAATACTAATCCATTTTGTAAAATCCTGAAAATAATTGTGTGCGGTGTTTGGATTATTTCCAACGACCCACAACTAGTTTCAGAATTATTTGAGCATTTAAAAATATTTATAGGATTTAAATGCTCCAATTATAATACGATATGAGTTAATTCAAAGATCCAGAATGTCCTAGAAATATATTCATCATTTTTGGCAGAGGTTTTCACCTTTATCAGAAATCATGAACATTTTCAAAGGGCATTTGGGATCATTGAAAATATTTTTATCGAACCTAGTTGAATTCATTAGGTGCTAGGGTTTCAACAATCCCCATTTCAAGTTTCATGAAATTTAAACATGATGACATGATGAGCAAGCAAAGTCAAGCAAGGGCTGAACTGGGGCTGTGACAGCTCACCCCCACTAAACAAGAATCTCGTCCCGAGATTCAAGTCGTGAGGTAAGAAGATAAAGGGGTCACAAGCTAACACGATCTTCATGATCTGATTTGCTCTTCTCGAAGATGTTGATTCATTTCTCCAATTGATCTTGACGTCTTTACTTTGAAATCTTCTTGCAACTATGATGACGGAAGAGAGGAAACTCGACAGAATTTGATCTCCACAAAGATCAAGCGATACATGATCAACTCATGGAATGAGACGATAGAACGTCTCTCAAGTCGGGACACAATGCACATCAAGACGGATGGAGAGAAACTGATAACAAAAGTTCAATTTGGTAGGCAACATTTCCACGCTTAAGAAGATGGTGGATGCGTTTCAAGTAGCGAGGAGTTAAGTTGCCCTTCATGTCGAACGGGGCACTTAGAGGAGGTGGCTCGTAGAGCTATTCCCTTAAGTGGCAAAAAGAATTACTTTTGATTCAGAGATCACTGAAACTCTTTATACCAGCCTAAGGCAATTCACAACAATCGTTTGGCAGAGTACAAAGGGATGGCATACCCGGACTAGAATGGATGATATGGACTACCTTGTTGAAGACAACGCAAAGGATGATTTGCTTATCATCGAAGGTGGAGGGGACCCATGGTAAGTCCATTTTTGAAGATGATATTGGACAGAAACTACCGAGAAGGGCAGCCCATGGGGGATTGGCACAATGGCGGTGCAAGCTGGGAATAGGATGCAACTATTGGGAATGTTCCAACCATCATATCTGCCTGAGATTCAGATCCGATTGGTAATAGGATACTTCAGACTCAGCATGTCTGAAAAGAAAGTTTGCAACACAATTCGACGAGATGGCGTTGCGAGATTCTGGAGGAATGAACTAAGGTAGCAAGCTCCAAAACATGAGCTGGTTCTGCTAAACACATGTCAACATGTTGTCCCAGACAAGCATGACCACATAGTAGTCTTATGATAAAACACTACCGAGTTCAGGTTGGGAACCATCATCGAGGTTATTGGAGTCTTGTGCATGGTCTAGAATTAACACAACAAACTCCTTTTCCTTGAACAAATCAATCAGTGGCTTGGGGTGATAGGGAACATATGGAATGAAGGTTGCAAGTCTCCAACCACATGATACTTCGCACATATGTATGAATAACTTGGGATGATTCCAGAGGAAGCAAAACAAGCTTTCTCAAATTCATGGCGGCAAGTTGCATCGAATGCACATGAACTAAGAAAGTCACTTCTTTCATCCAAACATATTCTTCATGAACGGATCACGAAAGCATTGCTCACAAGTTTCCAACACTAGCTGGATGTTCAACATAATCATGGAGAAGATAAGGATGTTGTCGATGGGCTTAACAACAATCCATCCTGACTTCCATATAGGTGGAATTCCACAACTATGTGAACAAGGTGATAGTATTGGTCAAACCCAAAGAATATAATGGTGTATGCTCAAGGAAACAACCATGAGTAAGACAACATTACGAATACCGTTGATTCTGATTTGATATGATGATAGCCCATACCCAAATCAAGTTTTGGACAAGATAATAGATCCAACAACTGATCACGAGGACCAATTGATGAAGATATCATCCTTCTTCGACACACGCACACACACACAAAGATATCCCTTAACATGAACTAGGTCAGACAAGCTTTTATATTCCAACTCTCCAAGTTGTTGTTTAGCTTAACCAGCTAGCTCAGGGGTATCCAACACAGATTATTGGAGAAAAGGCGTGGCTACAAGGAACCAACTTGATCACGAACTCAACATAGCGGTCAGGTGACAACCTGGTAACACTTCTGAGAAGATATTCGGAAAATCACGAACCACCGATATGTTACTAAGCTCGAGAACAATCTTGCTTTTCAGAGCAAGACGATATGA
Organism: Triticum dicoccoides; assembly: GCF_002162155.2. NCBI lineage: Eukaryota > Viridiplantae > Streptophyta > Magnoliopsida > Poales > Poaceae > Triticum > Triticum dicoccoides. The sequence goes on from NC_041384.1 coordinate 668,495,535, forward strand.
TCAGATAAGCAAGGAATGGAATAATCCTCACTCATTGATCGAGGAGTGCACCAGAAATAAGGACTAGGTAGCAAGATCAATCTTAGAATGGTGGTTCAATAACCAACACGCTAAGAATGAGATTATTGTCCATTATCTACCAAGCAATAGGGTTGCTAGGAGTATTGATTTCACACATCACAGTTTACTTGTCGGCATTCCAGTTACAACAACACGGGACTGAGGAATGAATAATGATGGCGAGAAGTATCATTGTATCAAGAGTCCATAGGAGGTTGTGCAATTCCTATGATATTCCTGACATAAAGAGGGCAATACTTCAGGGTAGAACGGAATCAAAAACTGGATTGGCATTTTGATCTGCGGAATACAACTGCTTTGACCCAATCCTAGATATGGATGAGGTACTGGAGTTTGTTTCTCCTAGTCATTCTGAAATAGAATGGCTTGACAGACCACAAGAATAATAGGCATCGACAGCGAATGCATGCATACTCTTGACTATCAATTGATAGGCTAAGGTTGGAATACAACTAAAGGGGGACAACTCAAAGAACATATAATTTTCTGAGTTGTGGATGCATAGATTAATATGTCGAACCAAGTTCAACAGGTTTCTTCCAGATAACCCATGCAGAAAGGTAGAACTGACAGAATCTTCAAGAGTACTCTGATTGTGATATTTTGGTTCAAAGAACTTCTGCCTTAATGGTTCATGGTATTTGGAAGAAGGAAATACCACGGACCTCGAGGACTATCGCAAAGGTTAATAATATCCTAAAGGAACTAGCAACACTATCAACATGAAGCAAGTAGGGTGAATCTTGGGCTTAAGAACCCAGAAGTAGATTATCTACTACTAAATGGCATCACGGGATGCTTTCAAGAATGATGGCCAGAATCATCACACTAGGGATAGGAAACATGGCAAGATTACTAGATGGTACTCTAAGACACCAAGGGTCATAATAATAGCTCCAATGTATACGTCGAGGCAATATAGTACCTCAACTTGCTGAATAGTGTGGTTAATCTGGCCCAAAGGAACATCGGAAATAGGAGGAAGGGATTGCAAATGCATCAGACTATTTAGAAACCTGGAATGACTCGGACAGCATAACGGCTGTAAATGCTCAAAATGATTTGAGACATCCTGTAAAAATGGTGGCATAACCACTCAACATCACAATATCAAGGTTCTGAGGCCAGTTATGAACATATGGAAGTAGGAGGAACTGAACTGAGGCTTGAACTCAACAATCCTAGGCAACTACGGTTTAGTAACACATCATCCAGAGAGATAGAAGAGAAGCCTAGTTCTTAACCCCGTAGAAAGGAAGAGGATGACTCAGATCAGAAGGGCATAAGGTAAAGGAGTAAAAAGAGCCTTGCGTTCCCTTCCACAATCAATTCCCTTATATAACTAAAGGATTTCTAGACTCGACTTTGAACAGTTTGGCTTGGTAAACCTATAGGCAGTCAGGCTCTGATACCAAAGCTGTCAGGACCCCGATTCTAAGTCACATTGATCTAGCCGGTAACACCTCATATCACTTTGCGGCCTCACACATGGTATTCCCACGGGTGTCGCCTTACCATGGCCCGGGACCGTTTGCGCCTTTTGGCTCACGTATATGATAGTGTCGCTAGCATCCATATGACAGAGAACCCGGGCCGACATGACTAGTCGTGAACCCAAAGTGGCACTAACTTACGGGGACAGTCATACATGAATCAACATCGAGCATGTCGGTCAGCAGCGTGCGAATCTGGGCTGTAGCACTGGGCTAACAGGACTCCGGTGAACCGGGCTGTAGCAGGCTAGGCAGGACTCCGGATGTCACCGCGTGACATTTCCCCGAAGGGACAGACACAGGAACGAAGTGAATCACGTGTCGGCCAGTCAAGTGTCCTGAGCAGTAGTGCTAGGCTAGCAGGACTCCGGTGAACCGGGCTGTAGCGGACTACTATGGCTCATGGAAGCACTAGACTACATTTCCCCATAAGAGAGGCTACCAAGGATAAACAACTAGATTGTCGGATCCCACACATACCAAGCATTTCAATCATACACACAATATGCTCGATATGTGTAAATACAACATGGCATCACAACATAACTCTACGACTAAAGTATTTATTCATTAGGCTCCGAGGAGCGAGATATTACAAACATGGGTCTCATGACCCAACATACAAAGCATACAAGCAACAAGCACATGCGGAAGCTTAACTTGTCTGAGTACAGACAACTACAAATGAAAAAGGCTGAGAAGCCTGACTATCTGCAAGACCCTCCCAAGGGTACAAGATCGTAGCTGAGGTAACAAGCTAAACGTCGAAGTCCACATGGAACTACTAGCGAGACTGAAATCTCTCTGCAAAAACATAAATTAAGCAAACGTGAGTACAAATGTACCCAGCAAGACTTACATCAGAACTAACTACATATGCATCAGTATCAATAAAGGGGTGGTGGAGTTTAACTACAGCAAGCCAGCTTTGACTCGGTGGCTATCCTGAACTACGACTTCAGGTAACTCTTTTGAGGTGGCGCACACGAGTCCACATATTCACCATATCAATACTCCACAATGGATCCGCTCCCGTCTCCCTACGAGAAGGCCATCCATAGCACTCACGCTTATCTTGTGCATTTTAGAGTATCCACTTTCACTTGTCTATGAACTATGCAAGGGGTCCAAGTTTCCATATCCGAGGAATCCGGCTATTCGAATAGATAATGATAACCCTGCAGGGGTGTACTTCTTCACATACGCTCTCGCCACTTATCGCCCTATACACGTCATGTACCTCGGCAACCTTCAAGCGGAAGCCAGGCGAGGGAGTCGGCCATGACCTGACTAACCAACAAGTCTCTAGTCCAGGTTTATCGCCTATTCGGGTTCCATCCGCAAGGAGATCCGGCCGGGGTGTCGCTCACGGCCCCAAATGATGTGAGCAGGGTTCCCAAGCCCACCATCCGGGTGCCACTTGGTACACCGTGCCACTGTGCCTAGTCTGTCCCAAGCCCACCTGTACCGGGTGCCACTAGGTAGACTACTAACACTACCTACAAACACCAGAAACTAGTTGCAACTCCTAGACAGAGATCGAGTTGATTAATAAGCCAAGAGGGGCAGAGTTACCAGAACCCAATGTGTGGTAGTAACTGTTCATGGATCACAAACACAGAACTCAGTTCCTGAGGGCGGCTACAATGAGACAACCCACCATGTACTCCTACATGGTCTCTCACCGCTACCTTTACCAAATCATGTTCACACACTTAGCTCTCAACGGTAGGACATGTTCACCACATTCCAATTCATCCCCGATGAATCAGACCTAACTCAACTCTAAGCAGTAGCAGGCATGACAAACAAGCATGAATGAGTAGGCACAACAGGGCTCAAACAACTCCTACTCATGCTAGTGGGTTTCATCTATTTACTATGGCAATGACAGGTCATGCAGAGGAAAGGGTTCAACTACCGCAGCATGTAACAGTTGAATCGGTGTTGTCCTAATGCAGTAAAAGAGAGCAGGAGCGAGAGAGTGGGATTGTATCGGAATGAACAAGGGGGTTTTGCTTTCCTGGCACTTCTGAAGATAGTATAGTTCTTCATCGGTGTCATCGAATTCATCGCTGGATCAACGTCTACTGAGGGGGGACAAACACCAGCAACTGAGAGAGAACACAATCAACACATGATGATATGCAACAATATGATGCATGCTATGACATGACAATATGAATGTGTTTTGGGCTAATGCAAGCTAGAACATATTGAAATGAGTCCATTTGAACCAAAGATTCAAATGCAAACCCATTGTATGAAGTCATATTAGTGCATTAACTTGTTTCACCTAAACATCAAGGTTAAAGTGTTCTAACATGCATGAAACTAGTACCGATGGAAAGATTGGATTTTTCTGACCATTTTTCATATATAATTTATCTTATTTGGAGTTACGGTTGAATTTCTATGATTTTTAGAAGTTTGGGGTATTTTCTGAAATTTATAAATCATTTCTGATTTATTTTAAATTGCAAAAAATATTTATGACGTCAGCACTGCATCAGCACTTATGTCAGCAAGTCAACTGCGCGGCCAGGGTCAAACCTGACCTGCTGGGTCCACATGTCATGGGCTCGCTATTAAGTGGATATTAATCTGGGGTTAATTAGTGCTAACGCATGGGTTAACCAGCGGCTAACCGGCGGCGCTAATCCGGCGCGGCGGCGATCACCGGTCGGCCGTTTCAGGCCATGGCTGGACGCACTGAGGGCACCGGAGGCAAGCTCGTGCTTTCCCGCATCCAGGGGATGTGTCAGAAGGTCGCGGGGTGGCCTAGTTCGCCGACGGCGAGCACTTGGGCAGCGGCCGGAGTTCGGTGTGTGCGGCAGCTGCGGCTAGAGCATGTATCGGAGCAAGTTAAGCAGCAGGGCAGCAACTACGGACCAGTAGGAGCACAACGATGTGCTCAAACGCGAGCTTTGGGTGCCCTGGCCACGGCGGCGAGGAGCCACGGTGGCGGCAAGCTTCGGTTGCGATGGAACAGCGACTACGGCGTGAGTTTGAGTAGGGGATAGAGGGGAGATGGGAGAGGACCTCACGGTGGTGACGAGGAGAAGCTCGGTGTGTCCGGGGACGCTCTGGAGACGACGGATCGACGCCGACGAGCTTCGACCAGAGGCGGCGGGGACGAGCTTGATGCCGATGACATAGAGCTTCCGCTGTCCCGATCTTCTTCTTGTAGAGGCGCGGCGTTGATGCGGTTCGTATGGACATGGCAGGGGGCGAGGGGATGGAGATGGCCAGGCGAGCGGCAGCAGTGGCCGGCGGGGCTCTCGGGTGGTCGCGGGGAGCAGGGGCTAGAGAGGGAGAGAGACACCAGAGAGGCGGGGGGTGAGGGAGAATGTGTTGGGCGTCTCTAGGCGCTCGATCGAGGGCGGGGGCGAAAGCAGGAGAGGAAGCAGGAGGTGGAGCTCGGTTGCACGCGCGTCGACACGGTGTCGTCCTCCTGGCAGAAGCTAGGAGACGACTGGCAAGGTGGGTTGGTGCATTGGTGGGCTGGGCCAACAGCTTGGCCGCCAGGTAAGGTCCAGGTAAGCTCTCTTTTCCTTTTGTTTCAGTTTTCTATTTCTTTTATTCTGTTTTGAATTAGTAAAAATACTAATCCATTTTGTAAAATCCTGAAAATAATTGTGGCCGGTGTTTGGATTATTTCCAACGACCCACAACTAGTTTCAGAATTATTTGAGCATTTAAAAATAATTATAGGATTTAAATGCTCCAATTCAAATACAATATGAGTTAATTCAAAGATCCAGAATGTCCTAGAAATATATTCATCATTTTTGGCAGAGGTTTTCACCTTTAGCAGAAATCATGAACATTTTTAAAGGGCATTTGAGATCATTGAAAATATTTTTATCAAACCTAGTTGAATTCATTAGGTGCTAGGGTTTCAACAATTCCCATTTCAAGTTTCATGAAATTTAAACATGATGACATGATGAGCAAGCAATGTCAAGCAAGGGCTGAACTGGGGCTGTGACAATAGATAGCTATGTGTGGACTCTCTCTTATTTAAGACTTCCATATCTAAGTATTTTATTAAACAGTAGGGAAAACAAAAATAAAATGACATTCTAAGAATAGCACAACTCATGTCAAGAAGCAAAAACTTAGGCTCAACCGATACTAACCGATAATTGTTGAAGAAGAAAGGTGAGATGCCTACCGGGGCATCCCCAAGCTTAGATGCTTGAGAATTCTTGAAATATTATCTTGGGATGCCTTAGGCATTCCTAAGATTGAGCTTTTGTGTCTCCTTAATTCCACTCATATCACGGTTTTCCTAAATCTCAAAAGCTTCATCCACACAAAACTCAACAAGAACTTGTGAGATAAGTTAGTATAAACCAATGCAAAAACCTTTCATTATTTACTGTAGCAAGTCACTAAAATTATTATTCAACATTGCATACTAAATGCCGATGCATATTTAATACTCCTATCCTCAAATAGAATCATTAAACAAGCAAGCATATGCAAACAATGCAAACATAACAGCAATCTGCCAAAACAGTACAGTCTGTAAAGAATGCAAGAGTATCAATACTTATTTAACTCGAAGCATTATGAAATTCTACCACACTGTAGGAAATTTATCAGAGCTTATTATGCAATAAGTTTCAACATTTTATCACACTCTGACTTTCCTCGGGAATTTTTGCAACATCGATAAACTTTCTGTTTTCAAACAGCAACATGTATACTTGCAAGATAAGCATGGCAAAGGCTATCACTGCCACGTTTATTGAAATAAAAGATGCAAAACATTATTCTAAATAACAGAAACCAAATCCTAACAAAATAAGTTGATGCTCCAAGCAAAACACATATCATGTGACGAATGAAAACATAGCTCCAAGTGAGGCTACCGATAATGTTGGAGACGAAAGAGGGGATGCCTTCCGGGGCATCCCCAAGCTTAGTAGCTTGGATATTCCTTGGATTTTAACTTGGGGTGCCTTGGGCATCCACAAGCGTAGGGTCTTGTCACTACTTATTCTCCTCATATCGATATCCCACCCAAAACTTGAAAACTTCAATCACACAAAACTTAACGGAACTTCGTGAAATAGGTTAGTTTGATAAAGAGCAAACAATTTCACTTTTGGTACTGTCAAAGACAAGATTCATAATTGTTCTCACACAATGCCTACTGTACCTCATAATTTCCACAATTTATAGTGAGCAATATAAGCCATAGAAACTAGAAAACAAGCAAACTATGCATTGAAAACAAAATTTGTCAAAAACAGAACAGTGTGTAGTAATGTGTACTCAAACCATACTTCTGCTACTCCAAAAATTATGACCACATGAGCAATTTGTATATTAAACTTATGCAAAAAGAATCAACTCAATAGCACTCTTCTTTTAAAAATGAGACTCATTTTCATGAGCGCAAAAGTTTCTATTTTCTAGCAGGGTCAAATCAACTATCACCCAACATGACCCCAAAGGCTTTACTTGGCACTTTATTGAAACAAAATCTATAAAACATGATTAATACAGTAGCATAAACATGTGAACACACAAAAACAGTAGGTAAAAGTGTTGGGTTGTCTCCCAACAAGCGCTTTTCTTTTATGCCTTTTAGCTAGGAATGATGATTTCAATGATGCTCGCATAAAAGATAAGAATTGAAACATAACAAGAGCATCATGAAACACATGGCAAGCACATTTAAGCCTAACCCACTTCCTATGCATGGGTATTTTGTGAGCAACCGACTAATGGGAACAAGAATCAACTAGCATAGGAAGGCAAAACAAGCAAAACTTCAAGATTTTCAACACATGAAGAGAAAACTTAATATTATTGCAATTCCTACAAGCATAAGTTCCTCCCTCATAATAATTTTCAGTAGCATCCACTTGTGCGCGTCAGTCCTAAACAAACGGTTTTTAACCCCTTTCCCCGATGGCATTCGGAACCGTCGCCAAGTGAGTGTGGGTGATAGGGGGGACCTTCCCACACGACCCAAAAACCGTTGGGGATATGCCCTCCTGGCACACACGCTTGGCAAAATAAGGTCATGTGTGACCGGCGAGCACTCAAATACAAAAATATGTACAGTAGTGCTCAAAAATACAATTATACAGGCAAAATCATTTCCGGTCGTAAGTACATCCCACACAGTCAGTTACCATTAAACGTTTCCGTTCGTATATACATCCCACATAGTCACTACAAGGAAAACGTTTGCACAAGGTGGCGTAACGCAAACAGTTTTTAAGAGAATGTCGTGTGTGATTGTTCATTGATCCAACATGGTTTATTCCTAGAAACTGTGTGTGTTGCTTGAGGTCATCGCGCATGGTGATTTCTCATTAACCGTTTGCAATAGGAAAACCCAATTAGCAAGCTAATTGGCCAATTAGCGGGCTAATTGCTCTATTAAGCACATAATATATTCCATTCCCATATTAAGGAAGCAGGATTTCATAATTGAAATACATCAGAGTACAACATGATATAGCTTTAGCACTCAGCTACCCCATTACACAACTGCACCAGCAACAAGTTTCACATGCAACATCTAGAACCTTTCGAAATTAGCATCATAGACGGTACATAGAGAGATGCATCTCATCTTGAAAACTGCTGAAGTGGAAGGCGAATATTGAGCCTTCATTCATGTTGAAGGTCTTTGCAACTTTAGGCTAGTGCCTGTGGATGATTGACCGTCCATCCGTCGACCTCTTCAGGAACACTTCAATATTGAACCGTGGGTGTTGTATGAAAACTTTCCTCGCCTCCTGACCACAGAGGTGGTTTGAGAGGTAATCATCAGTGAAGCCTGAAAACAAGGATGTGCATAAATATCTTCTCTATATTGGAAATGGGGCAAAGGAATTCAAAAAGGCAAGGTATAATAGTTAGTACCATCTTGTAAACCTCAATGCTTCCCATTGTTTCCCTGCAACACATATAAGGTAGTTAGTCATCAGGTTAAGTAAGGGTTCACATGCTATCAGTAAAATATGTTGATGATAAATAAGCATATGTGCATCTCTTCAACGCAAACGGTTCAGATTACGGTATGCAAATTAAAGCCAGACTTCGGTGCTAAGCCAAGAGACACTGCGATTTGTCAAAATATGCAGCTAAAAATCAATATCGCTATCTATTTTTTGCAACTAAAATTCAGTAATTAAGCATAGATTTCATTCATACTAGAGATTAAGCAGTCGTTCTCACCGGGAAGCAAGACAGCCTTGGACCGCCGCCCGCCTCGCTCCCACTGGCCTATATTAATGGCGTCGCCGAGCGGCCGCACCCCCCATCCTCGACACACATACAATTCCTCTCTCTCCGCCCGCATCCTCGACGCCGTCAGTGTACGATGATGCCGCCGAAGCGCCCCATCGGAGGGAGTGGCGACGCCGGGGCTGCTGAAGCACCGGAGCACGGCGTGAATACGAAGACGGAGGTTCCCGTCCCCGCCGACGAGGTGAAGAACGAGGCTGCCAACAAGCGGAGGTGGGTCGAGAAAGAACCGCAAATGACTCCAGCAGGCCTAGACTTCATCAACAACCTCCCTGATGATATATTGATAGTCATCATATCCCTCCTCCCAATCAGAAATTGGGCGAGGACATCCGCCGTTCCACGGTGGTGGCACATCCTATGGCTCCGCACCCCTGTCGACCTCCTCCACGCCCACAAGCTCTGCCATGGCTATCACCAAAGCTTGGATGCGTTCTCCCAGATCCTCAGCAGTCACCATGGCCCAATCAAAGGCCTTATCGCGGGCAAGTTCTGTTCCAATGGGAAGGAGCGAGCCAAGCTTGACGAGTGGTTCCGATCCCGCGCCATAGATCAGCTCGAGAAGCTAAGTTATAATGATGGGCATATGAGCTTGCTGCGAACGTCCGCGCACCGCTTCCCGCCCACGTAGCGCCTTGCCAAGTTCATGAACTGCCATTCCCCCCCCCTTAATGACGTGCCCGCTCTTTTTATGCCACGACTGAAGCACCTCGAGCTCGTCGTCGTCCGCATCCCAAAGGATGACATGGAGCACCTGCTCCGCGGCTGTCCTGCACTCGAGTTCCTTCATCTTTAGGCGATGAATTGGTCGAGTACCTTGCACGTCACCTCCAGGACTCTCCGCACTATTTATGTGTGTTGCTTATGCTGCAATGAGAGATCACAAAAGGTGGACCACAATATGGTCATCCAGGACACACCTTCAGTTGAGAGATTACTTGTAGTTGATCAACAAGGTCCAACAAGAATCAATGTCATTTATGCACCAAAATTGAAAGTGGTGGGCTACTCGTCTATCAAATACTACAACTTTCATGTACAACAGTCGCCTTATATAGATCTACTTCTTGATATCAACGTTATTTCTAGTTTTGAAGATGTATGTTCGTTTGTCATCTAGCGAAGCTTCACCCAGACTCTTGGCACAGTGAAGGTCTTGGCACTAGAATCTGTCGTCCCCAACCTGGACCAAGTTTTCAATTGCCTGAGATTCTTTCCGTGCCTGAAGAAGCTGTATATCGAGGTGATGTTCCTTTCCTGTTAAATGTTAACCATAAGGGAGTTCAGTTTTTTGCACCTTTTCCCAAGTTTACAATGACTATGTACTACGATTTCTGAAGGAATTTTGGAGGATTTTAGGACATACACCCCCACCCCATATTGGTTGCTTCATTCATATGGTTACAATTGTCGATAAGCATTTCTCCTTTGGATTCATCTATACTAGTTTTCTTCGGGATTTTTTCATCCAATCCAACCTCTTGTGAAGAAGGCTACATGTTTCTAGATTGTAATCAAATTAATGTCCATGTTAATCATGACAGATCGAAGATGGCACGTTGGTGCATTTTACAAATCCTGCAAACCAAATGGGCGTGTAGCAGTGTTCAAAACTGCATGTAGGCACTAACACGTTCTCTTATTTTTGCAGTGCATATTAGGCCCGGTGGAAGATGTTGATAACAACAATCACATCGAATGCCTAGATCTGCATCTCTCAAATATTACTTTGAACTCCTACCAGGGGACCCCAATGGAGATTACACTATTCATGTTCTTTCTTGCCACAGCAAAGGTGTTGAGGGTACTGAGGTTGAACACGCATTTAATTAGGAAAGATCAATGGTATGATTATCAGAGGCGGCTGGTACTGCGGAACGGAAGTGCCTCCAAAAGTGCCAAACTTTGTATTGGAAGAGCATATGGCAAAGCAATTGGAAGTTATTGTGTCAAACCCATACATGACTTGTCAGTGGCTGATCCCTTTTCAGAAATTACGCGGTTTGAAATGTTTGAATTTGGGCGTTGTAATCTTTGAATTTGAACCTTGCAATATTTATGGTATTTTTTATATTGAACAGTTTCTGTTCTCTTGTCTCAACGCAAACAGTTCATCCGGGTGAACCGCATGTCATACATCGCACACACCTTGATTTGGCTGACCATTTCTTTTGTGTTGCCTAATCACAAACAGTTCATCCAAGTGAACTGTATGCTAGACATCACAAACACCTTGATCTGGCTAACCATTCCTTTTGTGTCGCCTAATCACAAGCAGTTCATCCGAGTGAACCATATGTTGTACATCGCACACGCCTTCATCAGGCTGCCCGTTTCTTTTGTTCCGCCTCATCACAAACGGTTCATTGGACTGAACCGTATGCCCTGGATTGCACACACAACTAAAATCCGAACCATGTTTGATGCATCCTCCATTGCAAACATTTTGCACCTTTTTTGACGGGTTTTTTTACATCCCCATTTGTGATTAATGCATCGCACACAGTTTCGTGAAAGGGTCTCTGATCGTAGTGTCGCATTAGCAGCATCTTGAAATAGTGATCAAGAAGAACTTTAACAATATAACCATCACATAAAGCATTCTTTTCATGATCCACAAGCATAGAAAATTTATTACTCTCCACATAAGCTAATTTATTCTCATGAGTAGTAGTGGGAGCAAACTCAACAAAATAACTATCATGGGATTGAAAATTAAAATCATGAAGACAAGTTTCATGCTTATCATAATTCTTTGTAGCATACATGTCATCACCATAATCATCATAGATAGGAACTTTGTTTTCATAGTCAATTGCAACCTCCTCCAAAATAGTGGATTCATCATTAAATAAAGTCATGTCCTCTCCAAATCCACTTTCATCAATATAATCATCATAAATAGGAGGCATGCAATCATCATAATAAATTTTCTCATAAAAACTTGGGGGACTAAAAATATCATATTCATCAAATATAGCATCCCCAAGCTCGTGGCTTTGCATATCATTAGCATCATGGATATTCAAAGAATTTATACTAACAACATTGTGTTGGGGAACCCAGTAATTTCAAAACAAATCCTACGATCACGCAAGATCTATCTAGGAGAAGCATATCAACAAGCGGGGAGAGTGTTTCCACGTACCCCCCATAGACCGAAAGCGGAAGGGTTTTATCAGCACGGTTGATGTAGTCATACGTCTTCACGATCCGACCGATCCTAGCACCGAACGTACGACACCTCCATTTTCAACACACGTTTAGCTCGATGATGTCCCTCGTACTCTTGATCCAGTTGAGGCTAGTTGTCGGTGTCCTAGGAACGGGGTCCCCAGACTTGCCTACCTGCGACCCGTGACGTGGCTCCATCAGCGACCTCGTATGGCACATCTTCACCAGCAAACACTCAAGACCTTCGCGAGGGGCCGAGCCTCACGAGGCGGACAACGCAAGACCTCCTCGGGGCAGCCTCACCAGGCTGGCTCGCGAGGGGCGGTGAGATCAAGGCAAGGGACACTTCGCGAGGTTCCTGTGACGCAAGGCATGACGACCAAGGCCAGGCGGGCACCAGGCAGGCGCCAGCGCGTAGTGTCCTCGTTTCCTCTTTGGTGCTAAAGAGGCAAGCGCAGGCAAGGAGTCCCGAGGCAGCAGGCAAAGGTTTCCATATCGGTGCAAAACGAGACCAGGACCAGCATGACGGTAGGCCAGAGGTCACCATGGAGCGCAGGACAGCGTCACCACCAGAGCCTTCGGCAGGCGAAGACCATCTTCTGTCAGGATAGCTCGTACTATTTGTCCCCCTTCAAATTGGCCATTGTGGGATCCCTTCCCACCTAATATTTGGGAAGAGGACCGGGGCCTCTATATATAGGACTAGCCACCACCGTAGGGAGACATATCATCTGGGACTGGATCCATTCCACCAAGGCCACACACAAACTCACCAAGCACAAGAGCACCTCTCCTCAGGAGGCAGTTCTTCCCTTGTAACTGGTCATCCTCAGCCCAAGAGGCAATCCACCACACCACACTGGAGTAGGGTATTACACCACATCGGTGGCCCGAACCAGTATAAATCTTGTGTCCCTTTATTCTGCGAGCTCGACGCGCTGAGCCTTCAGATTGCGGTGAGGGCATGAGCTAGAGGGAGGAGAGATCTTCGTGCGCACTCCCGTGTTCGAACCTCAAGGGTTTTGCCAGAACCCACAATCCGACATTTGGCACGCCAGGTAGGGGTGCGTTGAAACTTTCCTTCCGCTGATCCGTGTTCCACCGGTCCACCGCATCCATGTCAGATGCGCGCAGAGCGCTGGGCCGCCCTCACCGTCCGTGTCACTCAGACAGCCCCTATTAGCGGGCATCCCCGTCGTTCTCCATCTCCTGTTGCCAATGCCGCTACCGGCCCGACAGCAAACGAGCAGCAAGCGTCCTCACTGCACCCCTCCGTGTGGTGGGACGGCCGCACCGCCACCCCGTCGCTGACTCCGGCCGTCTCGTCGTCTCATGCTCGCCGTGAACCCACGGACGTGCAGGCTGCACTGCTCATGGCACGTGAGCTCCTGCGCTACCAACCGGTCGACGACCTCTACGAGGACTGGTTAGACCGCATTGCCGAGCTCGTCAGCGTTGTTGGGGGCTCTCCTGCACAATCCCTCCACTACAAGAAATATGTCAACTTGTGATCATCACTATTGGTCACTGAATGGTCATTGTTTTCCATTTGCGACCTTTTTTGACCAAAAACAGATGGTCAAAAGCTGGCCGTCATAAACTGAAATTAGCGACCTTCTTTGTGATATGTAAAAGGTTGTTGGTTTGACGACCAAATTTTTGGTCACTGGTAGCCTCCCCAAGCCACGTAGGATCCAGCGTGGCAAGCTGACGTGGATAAGATTCAGCCCGGTCCAATTCAGTGTTCTACATGGGCCAAGCCCAACAAATTCAATATTTATATTATTATTTTTCCTATGAATACTATTGGGCTACATGGGCCAAGCCCAATATTTCAGCCTTTTTATTTCGGGGGCTTTGGCATTTTACAGTCTATTGATTATATATTTTTGGAAAATAAATTTTGGAGTTGATCCCACTAGTCATGTTAATCTCATATATTGATCGCACACATCAGAAAGTTACGAACTAGTCATATTATTTCATAAGTGGGTTGCACTGGTCAAGTTCCCATCTCACACACTATCAAATCACATTCATAATCAAATATTCCAAACAAATAAGAGAACATGTGAAATTCATCAAATAACACTAAATTAGTGTATTACTATTTCTGTAGACTATTACAAACCAGGTATACCAGCTATTACAATATTACAATATTACAGTCAAATAGAACAAACAACTACTCTTTGCTAAGTAGCACTTCACGGCTTCGCGCTTTTCTTCACGTCTTCGCGCTTCCAACTTAGGCCTGGAGCTCCTGTAAAAGAGGAACCAAGTAAAGAAGTTACACGCAGCTGCTCCTGTAAAAGAGGAACCAAGTAAAAAAGTTACACGCAGCTATATTTGCTACAGATCAGCTATCAACTCAATATTTATGTACACCATACAGAAATTGTTTCCAATTAGTACAAGTTCATTTAATACTCAGCTCCTTTATTTGTGTCCATTTAGTGCAAGTTCATTTAATGATGCAAGCAAGCAACAGTATTAATCTAGCTCCAAATAGTATGATTTGCATCATAAGGTACCCCCCCCCCTCAGCCAGTGATTACACAAGGAACTAACGAAACAACGATGATGACACAGAAGGAACAATCCAGCAAAGTATTTGACTATTCCCTTGTATCCAAGGGACACAATTCCTGAAGTAAAATTAAGCCAAAAGATATGCTCCGATGAGATCTAGCCAGCGGGCATTGGTATGTGTAGGTACCGATGGAAGAGTGTACCTGGATGTATAGCATGAGAAGGGAGAGCTGGAGCGCCCACCTGAACTGAAGCTTGCCAGTAAACCATGTAGGCAAGCACCACCTGACACTTCCACATGCCGAAAAGGAGACCATGTCGTCCAGAACACTCATGTGCACCTGCATCAACCAGAGGCACCGAAATTGAGAATGAGACCAAAATTTACATTAAACAGAAAATTAAAATATAAGTGTCGCATTGCGTAGCTAAACAAACCATATAATGTACCATAACATTTGCAAAAAAGGAGTTGGTTCTCTCTAGTATTACTAGTCAGCTCACTCTGTAAACATAACATTTGTTCATCTTATATAACAAAAAACTCAGAAATGTCGATCGACTGCTCCAGAAATGCAATATATAAACCCAAGTGGAATTTATAACTACAAGCTACAACAACTCAAAGTGGCAGTAGCTAAAATGCAAGCATTGTTCAAAGACAAACAACAAGAATCCCAGTAATGGATTGAACTCAATGCTCTATCTTCATATTAGCTAATAGAACATCTGCAAGAAACAACATGCTTCCACCTTGTTTCAACGGAACTTTTATACTTAATAGTAATATGTGTTCTTAATAGTAATGCTTCCACCTTGTTCTTCATGGCTTTAGTTGTTGTTTTTTGATTGAAGGGGCCACACGGCATAATTTAGGCGCTAGAAAGAGAAATTAGAGCTCCTTACACACTTGACAGACATAAAACTTCAGAGCCAATAACGAGCACAAATAGCAGTTTATCCCCCTGAAGCACACATCCAACTATACTGAGAGACTAAGATGAAACATGCATATATACTAAATTAATTTATACGCTCTTGCCAACATATTCAGATCAAAATGCAGTATGTCAAGACAACATGCTTGCAGGAAGAAGTAGTAACGTCAAGAGATCTATGCTTGGAATCACAACCAACCAATACTTCATTAACAGGTCACACATCAAAATTTGTGTTTAGAATAACTGTCGAAGGTGGGTTCAGCTTCTATGCCTATAATAACTACTCACGGTGAAATCTGGACGTGTATAGCAGCTACTAGTATGCAAAGTTGATCATGGTGCTACTGGCAGGCACTTGCACTATTTTATTCTATGTTGATCATATTAGGTTGTAAAATATATACAATATTAAGTATAGACAAAGCAATACTACATAGGCCTTTTCTTACAGGTGTTCGGTTTATAAAAAAGTTGGCCAACAACATTATTGAGTGGCAAGCCTCACATCTGTTGCTGGATTGTCACAATCTTACCAACACTGGAACACAGGCACAACACACAAACCAAATCAGGGCGAGGCAGACATTCTACCCAACGAGGACAGCAGCCTATCCCACTACAAACTACCATCTCATGAAGCACGAAACAACAACCACAGCATCAATATCACTCCTCTCTTTCTCAAAAAAAAGCATTCCTAGTCAAAGAGCTCGAGCAAACATTAGCCCACCTGATGAGTAAGGCCCTCTAGATGTCCCTTTGGAGGAGCTTGATCGCTCTGCTCTTCAGCAGCAACATCAGGCTGTGGATCCGTGGCACCTGCGGACGTACTGCACACCCCAGTCTGCAAGATCCAAGGATGAACTGAGAGCAGGGAGGGCAAACATTAGCCATAGAACAAATCAGGATCAGCGTACAGAGTGGTAACGAGGGTCGTCTCTCCCTGCGCGTTCGACTTGCCAGTGTGACTGGTTAGTGAGAATCATAGCTGGACACTTCACTTGTGTTAAGAACCAAGCAAATGGTAGTATAAGCACACGATGCACAAGTATAATGAACGGAGCAGAAAACTGTGTGTGATGTGTTTAATCCCTCGACATGAACAGTTCAGCTTCAGTTGAGTTTTACTTTAGTATGTCATCTGAAGAAAAAGGGGACATGTTTTTGTTCCATTATTTCATTCACTAGATTAGTGTTCACCATTGATTTGTAAATCTAGTCCATTTGAGCAATGTGAAGACAGAGCAATCCAAACTGCTATAACTAATTTATAGAGATGTATAAGAAATAAATTAAACATAGCTAGAGCTGCAGTTTTCTGTAGCATATGAACCAAGGCATGGAGTAAAAGTTATGTAGCCATAAAAGACTACTTGAGGACTGACTTGATGGTGTCTTTTGCTAAAACAGATCCTTCTGCGCTTCTACGCAATCTTATTGTTCATGCAAGGGGAAACATACACTTCAGCATAAAAGGAGGCACACATTGGAACTAGAGCTACTCAGCCTATGAACCGAGGGACTCCATAAAATGGTAATGGTACTTCTCCTAGCAAACCTACTCATTACACGATTTATTTGGTGATACATTCAATCTGGTTAAGCACCAATTAGCCAAATGTGAATCGTTCTTGAACCGAGACTCGACAGCACATAGCACAAAGACAGAGAATGTATGCTCCAGTATATCTTACACAAGCAAAAGGCTACGAATCCAGGGG
>NC_041384.1:668513351-668516024 GCF_002162155.2 Triticum dicoccoides
GAGGAGGGGTGCGATGGAGGGATTTGAGCTAGGGTTTGGGTTGCGGGTGGGGTATCTCTTTTTTTTTTCTTTTTTCTGTAGATAGATGGATGGATGGATGTGGGATGGAGAGATGGATGGATGGATGGATGGGCGCCATGTCATTGATCCGTGGGAAGAGTTCTGATTGGTTCGGAAAATCGGTGATTTAAAACAGTTTTCAAGTACTAAAAATAGAGGGATTTTGTGAAGCATCTATCAAAAATATTTTGCAAAAGGGCACCACACAAATTTTCACTAGAGTTACACCACATTTTATGGATGAGGACAAATTTTTATGCATTTTTTTATCTTTCTAGCTATTTTTAATCATTTTCCAAGTGACAACAATGGTTTTTTTTGTGAATAACCTACCAAATATTTGTTGCAAAATTAGAATCCATCAATTTTCTCAAATACTAGTCGATATTTAATATACAATTGACCAAATGGTTGGGTGCGAAAAGCTTTGATCCACCTCTCGTGAAAAAGAAAAAATTCCTGCCCATTCAGTTGGAAGCGGGTCAAATTTGAACTGCAGCTACCTCGTAGTTTGCTCTTTATATTTTTCAAATATCATTTCTAGGTACAAAAGTATCTATTTAATCAAAGAAACACTAAAAGTTTTTCAAGATTCGACCACTAACAAGGAACAATCATGCTCGCCGTTTTGACCGCATTTTGAAATGGGCATTAAACATTCAAAAAAATCAAAACATTGGAAAACCTTCGCACTGTGCCATTATATACGTCCAAGTTACCAGCAAAAATAATAAAATTGTATTACGGCAATTATTTTAAAAGATATTCTTAGGAAGATTCATGACTTTCAACCCAAATGCTCAATCTTATCGCCACATTTATGACATAGTTTGTCCAAATGATCTCATATTGTTTACAAAAGGTGCATCTTGGAATGACAAACGATGTTGGCTAAGGAAGTTTTCATTTTCTTTGGACGAAAAATTCATTTTCCATTATTCGAGTGCCCAAAATGAGTTTTTTGTGAAGAACCTACCATATATTTGTTGCAAAATTGGTCTAAATCAATTTTCTAAAATACTAGGACATATTTAATGCACAATTGACCAAATGGTTGGGTATCAAAAAATTTGATACACCTCTCATGAAAAAGACAAATTTTTGGCGATCCAACAGGAAGAGGGTCAAATTTGAACCGCAGCTGCCTCATAGTTTGCTCCTTATTGTTTCAAAAAAAACATTTCTAGGTACATAAGTATCTATTTAATCATAGAAACACCAAAAAAATCCAACATTCAAGCACTAGCTAGGAACGGTCATGCCCGCTGTTTTGACCACATTTTGAACCGGGCATTAAAAAAATAAAAACAATCAAAAAATGAGAAAAATGAGAAAAACTTCGCATTGTGTGATTACATGTGACCAAGTTACCACGAAAAATAATAATCCTATAATATGCTAATTATTTTAAAAAAGTCTTCTCAGAAACGAGCTATCATGTATGAAGATTCATGGCTCAAGCTAAATGGTCAATCTTATGGTCACATTCAAGTCATAGTTTGTTCAAATGATCTCATATTGTGTACAAACGTGCATATTGGAATGACAAACAATGTTGGCTAAGGAAGTTTTCATTTTCTTTGAATGAAAAATTCATTTTCCATTTTTTGAATACCCAAAATGAGTTTTTTTGTGAAGGACCTACCATATATTTGTTGAAAAATGGGACCAAATCATTTTTCTAAAATATTAGGCCATATTTAATGCATAACTGACAAAATGGTTTGTTGTCAAAAGCTTTTATCCACCTCTCGTGAAAAAAACAAATTTTGGCCGATTTAGTTGGAAGCGGGTCAAAATTGAACTGCAGCTGCCTCATAGTTTGCTATTTATTTTTCCAAAAAATCATTTTAAGGTACAAAAGTATCTATTTAATTAGAAAAACACCAAAAGTTTTCCAAGATTCAACCACTAGATAGAAACGGTCATGCCCGCCGTTTTGACCGCATTTTGCAACGGACATGAAAAATTCATGGCATAGTTTATTCAAATGATCTCATATAGTGCACAAGGGTGCATCTTGCAATGACTAACAATGTTTCATAAGGTAGCTTTTTATTTATTTTTTTGGACAAAAAAATCAATTTTCCATTTTTTAGAGCCCAAAATGAGGATTTTTAAGAACTTACCATATATTTGTTGCAAAATTGGACCAAATTAAAATTTTAACATACTAGACCATATTTAATGTACAATTGATCAAATGGTGGGTGTAATTTTTTTAATCCACCTATCACGAAAAAGACAAATTTCCGCATATTCATTTTCCATTTTTCGAGTTCCCAAAATGAGTCTTTTTTTGAAGAACCTAACAAATATTTGTTCTAAAAAACTTCTACATTTTTCAAGAATATTAGACCACATTTTATGAACAAATTTGTGTACACTAGAAACATTTTTCATAGATATTAAACGGTTTTTAGTTACATCATTAACATTCTAAATAAATATTTTGATGTCTAATATTTTAAACACATGTCTACATTTTTTAAGACACATTGTACATATTGTTTATATATGTTTAATTTTTTTAAATACATGATTAACATATTTTCATATATTTCAACAAAAAAACATCTTTTCATACATACATTTTGATGTCTATATTTGTTT